>NC_057794.1:593825294-593847833 GCF_018294505.1 Triticum aestivum
CTGCCTTGGGCCCGGCGGGCCTCAGCGGCGCGCGGGTCGGCGGCGGTGACGTGGCGCGTCAGGAGTGGTCAGCGGCGGGGGCGGACATGTCCGTCCGATGAGGTTTCGTCCGGCGGCGGGGGGGTAGATGGATCTAGGGTTTCGGGGGAAGAAGAATCCGTGGATTTCGGAGGACCTATTTATAGGCATAGAGGGAGCTAGGAGAGTCGAAATGAGGTGCGGTTTTCAGCCACGCGATCGTGATCGAATGCTCTAGATGATGGAGAGGATTTTGGAGGGTTTTTGGGCCAAATTGGAGGGGTTTTGGGCTGCAACACACACGAGGCCTTCTCGGTCCCTCGGTTAACCGTTGGAGCATCAAACGAAGTCCAAATGGTACGAAACTTGACAGGCGGTCTACCGGTAGTAAACCAATGCCGCTTGGCAAGTCTCGGTCCAATCTGGAAATGTTTAACCCCCACACATGAAAAGAGGGTAGAAAGGACCACCGGAGGAGATAGAAGCGCCGGAATGCAAAACGAACAACGGGGAAAATGCTCGGATGCATGAGACGAACACGTATGCAAATGCAATGCACATGATGACATGAAATGAGATGCATGACAATGACAAAAACACATAGAGACAAAAACCTGAACCCGAGAAAATAAAATAACTTAGCGCCGAAAACGGCAAGAGTTGGAGTACATATTAGGTAAATTACATCCGGGGTGTTACACATTAGTCCCGGTTTGTAACAGAGCTGACACTAATGTGTCCACTCGACCCCCCGTCCAAGCCGGAGCTATAGCAGACATATGGATGAACCAGCAGTGTCGAGTAATGAATGACGTGGAGCACCCCGTGGCAACAACCCGGCGGGTGGTGCTGATAACGCTCAGGGAGTGGTGGGCCGGCCCCCCGCGCGCAGGGAGGCCGAGTTAGCCACACAGCATCAGGCTCGGCAACTCATGCCGGTTCGTCCAACCACCTTGGCCGAACCTGGTGTTACTTCTAGTTCTTTGGGGGTGCCTTGCCTTATCCCCGCTTTACGCAATGTGCGCCTGCCCAAGGATTTCAAAGGCCCGCGCAAGGTACCAAATTACACGGCGGATCAGCCTCCAGAGACATGGGTGGAGAGCTATGAGATGGCCATGGAGATGCTGATGTGGATGACGCGGCGTGTGCGAAATACTTCACCATGATGCTTGAAGGAACGGCCCGTACTTGGTTAAAAAGCTTGCCGGCTAATTCTATCAGTTCATGGGCCCAATTACGAGCCCGGTTTATCAGCAATTTCAAGGATACATGTAAACAGCCTATGTCGATAGTGGACTTAGCTGCATGCGTCTAGGAAGAAGGAGAATCAACGACTCATTGGGTGCGCTGGGTTTCACAAGTGTTGCACTCCTCATACCGCATCAACGCTGACACCGCAGTATTAACCCTAGAAGGCAACTGCCGGTTTGGGCCCCTGAAGCTGAAGTTGGGATGGATGAGGCGTCATTGCACAGACATGGGGACCCTCATGGCTGCTTTGGTGAAATATGCTGATTCTGATAGTACCAAGGATCCCGAATCTGATGATGACAAGACAGGGAAGGGAAAGAGGAACAACATCTCCAAAGGTCAGCAGCATCACTGGGCAGGCAATGGTGGTGGAGGCAAGCGTAAAGCGGATGGTAACATGGATTTTGTGGCTAATACCAACGCACAGGACAATGGCCAGCGACGCAAGGGTAAACCGAAAAACCGTAATGGGGCGCCCAACCCTAACCCAGACCGCCTAAACTATCTGCTAAGCCAGCCCTGTCCAAGACATGGGACGAAGGAGGTGCCAGCAAACCACCTTTGGAAGGATTGCTTTATTATGCAGGAGTTCAAGAATTCTAATAATTTCTGGTATGATCACGAATCTAGCGGTG
Organism: Triticum aestivum; assembly: GCF_018294505.1. Taxonomy (NCBI): domain Eukaryota; kingdom Viridiplantae; phylum Streptophyta; class Magnoliopsida; order Poales; family Poaceae; genus Triticum; species Triticum aestivum. The sequence goes on from NC_057794.1 coordinate 593,827,199, forward strand.
GCTCAGGATCCGGGCCGGGTTACGGTGGAGGAAGTTCCGGTTCAGGATTTAATGGTAATCCGGTCGGACGTAATGGTCAAAATAGTCGGAACCACCAGGGTGGTTACAACCAACAGCAGCAACAGTCAGGTTACCAGAGCAACCCAAAGCAGTTGAGTAGTGGGCAGTACCATGTCTTCACCACTAGCTTGGACAAGCGAGACCGAAAGGTTCAGAGGTGGGCGATCAACTCCATTGAACCGGCCATACCCCGTTATCTACGTTGGTCTGAACAGCCAATCATATGGAGCAGAGAGGATCACCCTCCCCAGGTTGATAATCTGGGTCAGCTGGCTCTAGTGGTGGCACCTCAGGTGGGAGGTTATAAGTTCACCAAGGTGCTCATGGATGGAGGGAGCAGCATTAACATCCTGTACTATGAGACCTTCCGTCGTATGGGACTAACAGATAAAAATCTCAAACCGTCTAATACAGTGTTCCACGATGTAGTGCCTGGCAGATCAGCATATCCCATTGGTAAGATAGCTCTGGAAGTGGCCTTTGGGGATGATCATGATTCCAGGTCGGAGACATTGACATTTGAAGTGGTGAAAATCCAAAGTCCATATCACGCCCTGTTTGGGCGACCGGCCTACGCCAAGTTTATGGCACGACCCTGTTATGTGTATTTGCAGCTCAAGATGCCAGGTCACAAGGGGACAATAACGGTTCACGGAAGCCGCAAAATCGCTTTGGAGTGCGAGGAAGGAGATGCGGCCTATGCAGAGTCAGTTTGTGCCACCGAGGAGTTGAAGTATTATAAGGACAATGTTGATCCGGCGGACATGACTCCATTAAAGAAGCCAACTATGGAGCATGATCCGGCCCTGAAGTTCAAATCGGCAGCAGAAACTAAGCTTGTTGACTTCGTACCTGGCGATTCGTCCAAGCAGTTGAGCGCCAGTGCCAACTTGGATCCGAAATAGGAAAGCGCGCTCATCGAGTTCATCCGTGAGAATCGGGACATTTTTGCATGGAATCCCTCTGACATGCCAGGTGTACCGAGGCAACTCACTGAGCACACCCTTAATGTGGATCCTAAATATAAACCGGTGAAACAGTTCCTCCGCCAGTTTAACGAAGAAAGACGCAAGGAGATTGGAGAAGAGGTAGCCAGGCTCTTAGCAGCTGGCTTTATTGTTGAAGTTTTTCTCCCTGAGTGGCTTGCCAATCCGGTGCTGGTCCTCAAGAAAAATGGCACCTGGCGCATGTGTGTGGATTACACAGATCTTAATAAGGCTTGTCCAGCAGATCCTTTTGCCCTCCCCCGTATTGATCAAATTATTGATGCTACGGCGGGTTGTGAGCATTTAAGTTTTTTGGATGCATATTCTGGCTATCATCAGATCAAAATGGCAGTTAAGGACCAGGAGAAGACGGCATTTCTAACTCCCTTTGGAGCCTTATGCTATGTGTCTATGCCCTTCGGGCTCAAGAGTGCCCAGGCAACTTATCAACGGTGTGTACAAAATTGTCTTCACGAGCAGATAGGCCGTAATGTACATGCTTACGTGGATGATATCGTGGTTAAGTCCAGGGAGAAGGAGACTCTGATTGATGACTTGAAGGAAACCTTTGATAAGCTGAGGACATACAAGATGATGCTTAACCCGGACAAGTGTGTCTTTGGTGTACCGGCGGGCAAGTTATTGGGTTTTCTGGTGTCCAACACGGGAATTGAGGCTAATCCGGCGAAGATCACGGCCATCACCTCCCTGGTTAAACCGAAGTGTATCAATGATGTTCAACGCCTGGCAGGCCGGATTGCCGCGTTAAGCCGGTTTATCAGTCGTCTTGGTGAGAAGGCAATCCCTTTGTATCAGATGTTGAAAAAAACGGATCAGTTTGTTTGGAGTTCTGCCGCTGATGAAGCATTTGAGGACTTAAAGCGGCAATTGGCCAATCCGCCTGTGCTCGCCGCTCCCATTGACAAGGAGCCGTTACTGCTATATGTTGCTGCTAATGCTCAGGCAGTCAGCGTGGCTATTGTGGTGGAGCGAAAGGAGGCAGGTAAGGAGCATCTGGTTCAACGTCCGGTCTATTATATCAGCGAGGTACTAATCGAGTCCAAGCAAAGGTATCCGCATTGGCAGAAGCTGGTGTATGGAGTTTTTATGGCAAGCCGGAAGCTTAAACAATACTTCCAAGGGCACCCAATTATGGTAGTTAGTTCTGCTCCTTTGGGAGATATCATCCAGAACCGGGAAGCAACTGGCCGGATTGCCAAGTGGGCTATAGAGCTGGGGCCGCACGGTTTGAAGTATGTGCCTCGGACGGCGGTTAAGTCTCAAGCACTTGTTGATTTCATCAATGATTGGACGGAAATGCAAGCACCTGAAGAAAAGCCGGATCACACGTATTGGACCATCCATTTTGACGGATCTAGACAATTGGAAGGCTCGGGGGCTGGAGTCGTATTAACTTCCCCACGAGGTGATAAGTTTTGTTATGTTCTCCACTTAATGTTCCCTTGTACTAACAATTCAGCTGAGTATGAAGCCTTGCTCCATGGTCTCCGGATGGCTAAGGAGATGAATTTAAGTCGAGTTAAGTGCTTCGGTGACTCGGACCTTGTGGCTCAGCAAGTGTCTAACACTTGGGACTCCAAGGACCCACTCATGGTAGCATATCGTCGTGAAGTGGATATTGTTGCAGGTCATTTCAAAGGCTACCAGGTGGACCACGTGGACAGGCGGAAAAATGAAGCGGCGGATGCCTTAAGCCGGCTGGGCTCTCAACGCAAACCGGTCCCGCCCAATGTTTTTTTGGATATGCTGCACAACCCGTCGGTCAAGATCCCTGGTGAAGCGGATTTGGCTGTTCCTGATCTGGAGGCTCAATTGGTGGCAGCTCTTCATGTTATTCTGGATTGGACGCTTCCTTACCTGGCGTACAAGAACCGGGGCGAGTTACCAGAGGATGAGATTCTGGCCCGACAGATAATCCGGCAATCCAAGTCCATGGCTATTATGAACGGCGAGTTGCATCATTGTAGTGTGTCAGGAGCATTTCAACGCTGTGTGTCTCCTGAAGAAGGCCGTGAAATTTTGCGTGAGATCCACGAAGGAGATTGTGGTCACCACGCCGGTTCAAAGTCTCTGGTGGCTAAAGCGTTTTGCCATGGCTTCTATTGGTTAACTGCTCATGCTGATGCGGAGGATCTGGTCAGACGATGTGATGGTTGCCAAAGGTTTTCAAGACGTGCTCATGTACCGGCTCAAGAATTGAGAACGATTCCAATTACTTGGCCATTTGCGACTTGGGGCTGGATATGGTTGGGCCTTTCAAAAGGTCCAAAGATAAGAAGAACCACCTCCTGGTGGCGGTTGACAAGTTTAGAAAGTAGGTGGAGGCAGAACCTGTTAGTAAGTGTGATGCGGCCACGGCGGTTCAGTTCATCAAAAAAGTGATTTTCCAGTTTGGCTCTCCACACAGTATCATCACAGATAATGGTACCAATTTGTCCAAAGGTGACATGAAGGAGTTCTGCAAACGGGAGCACATCCGGCTCGACATTTCATCAGTGGCACACCCACAGTCCAATGGTCAAGCAGAAAGGGCTAATCAAGAGATCTTGAGAGGCATCAAACCCCGGCTCATGGTTCCTTTACAGAGAACGCCGGGTTGTTGGGTAGAAGAATTACCGTCTGTGGTATGGAGCATCAACACAACACCCAACAGATCAACAGGATACACACCGTTCTTCATGGTTTATGGAGCGGAGGCGGTTCTCCCCAGTGATATCCGTCATGATTCACCTCGTGTGACGGCTTATATTGAAGCGGACAACGAGACAACACGGCAAGATGCTTTGGACCGGTTGGATGAAGAGCGTGACATAGCAGCCGCCCGATCGGCGATTTACCAACAGGATCTTCGTCGTTATCACAGTCGCCGAGTCAGAACCAGAACCTTTCAGGAAGGAGATTTGGTGCTTCGGCTCATCCAAGATCAGACTGATATAAGCTATCCCCACCTTGGGAGGGGCCTTTCGTGGTCAGCAAGAATCTGCACAACGGGTCATACTATCTGATCGATATTCGAGAGCATAAGGACTCACACACATCAGAGGAGGAAACCAACAGGCCGTGGAACATAGCTCATCTTCGGCCTTACTATACCTGATCCATTGGCTATACTTATGTACATATTACGACGATGTATATATTATGATTAAATATAATAAACCGGAACCTCATCTAAAGTGGGGTATCTGTTCTTTTTACATCATGTGAGGTTACATGGAGTTGCTCTAAAGCGGCCTCCGGTTTATCCCTTGAGTTCGCTTTTTAAAAGCATCATGTTATATCACTTGGGGGTTTGGTCGTGTCCGAACCAATACCATACCTCTTGATAGGCGAGAGCCACCATATCACTTGGGGACTTGGTCATGTCTGAACTAGTCATGCCTCTTGATCGGCCTAAGGCCACAGAATCACTTGGGGGCTTGGTCGAACCCGAACCATGACCATGCCAATTGGTCGGCATAAATGCCACGGTTTCATTTGGGGACCTAGCTGACTAGAACCATAGTTACACCTAACGGGAGCTTGGTCGTGTGCGGCCATGGTAACGCCATCTGATCAGCTCAAATAAACCTTTTTTTGCAACGGTTTTCTCATTGCATTTGCTTCACACTTTTCTTTGAAGGGTTTTGCTTGCTTTTTATTGCGTTTTTTTCAAACCTACAAAGTTTTTCAACCAATCAATTGACGGAGCATAGTTCACGTCAATCCGGAGACTATTTGCCCGGTTTAATCTTTTTGTTAACATCCTCTTATGGAGTAACACGGTGTTTAATATACCCCGGCACGGTTTACATAGTAAACCGGCGTCATATATATATGGGAGCTTCTATCTCATCCAACAGTGTGGGTTTATAAAACTCCACTTCAAGACTGGCCAAGCCAACTTCACGCTCAACGATGGCAGGTATTATGTATCTCAAAAATTTGGTCATATACTTAAAAAAAATTCGGATGTTTTGCTTTCATGTATGCAGACATCATATTCCGCCTGATGGTACAACCGCGGTGGCACTTGAAGATTTTTTTATTGCAGAGTACTTTGGAAAGTTCATCACCCAAAGGAAGAGCAAATTATGCACGAAGGCATATCAACATCAAAAGTATCAGCTAACTTATTACAAGGCAACACGGTGCCCACAATAAGATCATTGTTTTTTGCAAAGGATAAGCAGTTTTAAACCGGCTTCCGGTTCAAGCTTGGTCGCCAGCCTGGCCTGATGGTTGTGGGTCATCCTGCGCCGCTTCAGCCTCTGTTTTTCTACCCAGTGGCTGGAAATCAACAGTTGTCCAGTCGATTCCCATTAATGCTTGAAAAACAGCTTCATCATGGATCAGCAATGACGGGTCAATATCGGGAGCGTAAGTGTGCTTACGGATTGGAGGGATAAAATTTTCCGACTCATGAATTGGTGCAGCTATTCGCTTGTTCTGATTGTCATATTGGGCTTGATAATGAGACAAGTCTGCTTCTTCAGCCAATTGACAAGCAAGCGGACGCACCTCCCGGTTTATGGCTCGCTGACCCGCTTCACTAAACTCTGACCCGTCTTCTTTCAAGCCGGGATAGCCCTGAGCCGCTTTAATAGGATCAAAATCCGGCACCCAGGCTTTTGCCCGGATTAAGGCATTGATTGCACCGGTTCGAGTAGAAGATTTCTTCAGCTCTTCAACCCGAGCAGGAAGCACCGACAGTTTCATCAGAGTATCTTGAATCAAAGTGGGCGCCGGTTTGTTGTGGGATGTGGTACAGATGATCCGCTATGCACCAGTGTACAGCTGTTCGACCAACGTGTAGACGGCTTTCAATTTCTTCCGCACATCTGACCCCAAGTGACCAATGCGTGTCCCTGAAATATCATAAAGGGTTAAACCGACAGCTCTGTAAGAAGGCCGAGTCATTTTAGAAGTCAAACTGGCTTACCAAAGATAGAAGTGGTCATAGTATGGACGTGCCGCTTTATACTGGTCAGTTCATCCGCCACCGGTTTTAGTGCAGCCTCGACATCCTCTGCTCGTTTGATTAAAGCGGACTTTTTTCAGTGGCCCAATCCGCCCGCTTCTTCTTGAAGCTCTCCTTAAGCTTTTCCATGGCGCTTAAAGCGTTGGCTAATTCCTCTTTTGCTTTGGAGGTTTCAGCTTGTTGGGTTTTCAGGTTTTCTTGGAGATCGGCGACTTGGCTTTCTTTCGTCTTCAGCTCCGCCTGCATGCAGACAGTTATATGCTTCAACAAAACGGTACAAGGATTGAAGTACCAACCACATAACAAGTTATGCACTTAGCACTTGGGGGCTAATGCATATTCGATCTTCATCTTTCAATTGCTTACAAAGTCCCAAGATCAATACAAGTATTCAACTTGGCACTTGGGGGCTAATGGCTATTTTCTCGTATATATATTATGATGCGGAAATCTCAATTACTTAAAGTACCAGTTTAACTACGCTAAGTTGAACAGGCCCTTGGGGGCTACATCGGCGAATTTCAAAGTATTAAGTTTATATTAGTAAGTCCCAGTTTGAAAGAAGATTGCAAACCGGCCCTTGGGGGCTAGGAGAGTCAGCAAGTATTGAAGCTACAAGCAGGAAAGAGCATATGGAAGTTACCTCGTATTTATCCTTCATCATATTAACCAGACTGGCTTCATAGTCACGGCTGGTATACAGTCGGTTCAGGTAGCCAGAATGGATATCTTGGGCGTTCAGAGCAGCGTAAGTTGCCAGGTCAGCATTCCACTTGCCTTTACCAAAGGCAGCAAATTCTTCCTTGGCAGAATGTTTGGACAAAGCAACAGGATTGCTTGGCTCGGTATGGCCAGTGCCAGTAATGACAACCTCATCCTCCTGAGTATCACCGGTTTGCACTGGGGCTGTTGGCTTGTCAGTAGGTTTTGCTGGACCAGTGGATCTTTCAATCCAGATGGAGCCTGTGGGCTGATTGACAGGAGCTGAGGCATCAGTAGGTCTCTCTTCAGCAATAAGATTGTCGTCTTGCTGCGGTGGATCGTTGGGTATATCCTCAGGAATAGCCGCTTCAAGATCGGGTGTCTTGCCTGGCTCAAGAACGACATCTTCTTCAGCCGCTTTGTCCAGGCGGGCCTTCTTGTTTGGCCTAGGTTTGGCCCGGAGAAGAATAACAAAATCAAATACAGCATATGTTCTAAGGCGATGTACTGCAAATATCACAATAAGTATAGCTTACCCAAGCACCGTTTTGAGCGGTGGCAGCTGAGTAGCTGATGACTCGCCAGAAGATGAGTGGGAAGTAACCTGGTAATCAGAGTCAGACGGATTAAGAGGTTGACGAAAGCATCCCGCTTTAGGACAAGCACTGACAAGCAAATTAGAGACCTCTGAACGGTGTTTCTGAACCGGACTGTTCGGTAAACCGGCGGAGGTAACTACCAGGCTGCTGTGCCGGGTTGTGCAACGAGCTTCGTGTTGTTGGGTCTTCATAAGAAATTTAGGATCCAAATAAGCAAGAGGATGAGAAAATTTAACTTTTCGGTTTGCCTGATGGATTTTTTGTGAAGGCAAAGGTTCTGAATCGGAAAAGAGAATAATTACCTCTGCAGCATCCGCATGGCTGGCTTCGGCATCATCCTGACAAATATCATCATCAATAAGACGCATGAAAAATAAACCAAGTGAGTCAAGCTCTACCTCAAGGTCCGGATTATCCACATCATCATCAGGGGCCAGATTAGAGGTTGCAGTGGTTCTTTTCCTGTGGGCAGTCTTCTTCACAGCTTTAGTCTTTTGCCGAGTTGCTCTTTCCGGTTTGTCTGGTTTTTCTGGTTTCTCCTGTGGCAGTTTCTTGCTCCAAAACGGATCATTGCCCTGATTATACAGACCTGATATTAAATAGAGACCAGATATATCAATGACAGATTCAGCAAAAAGAAAAATCAAAGTCTTACAACTAGCGGTTTGTTGGTGGCACAGAAGGGAAGCAGGCCGTTTCTAGCACAGACGTGTTCCGGTTCATTCAGCATCTTATTCACAGCCTCTGTGATTTCTTCATCGGTGAGCTGGAATTTGGAATGTTGCAGTGGGTCATCAACACTGCCATTATACTCGCACATCAAACCGGAGCGCTGACTAAGGGGCAGTATGCTCCATGATATCCAACAGCGAGCGAGATCAACCCCTGTTAAACCGTTGGCCATAAAGGCTCTGAGCTTTGACTGTTGAGGAGCATATTTGCTTCTCTCCTGGGCAGTCAATCTTTGCGGAAAAGGGTGTGTATTGCTAAGCCGCTCCGGACGAAAGCCAGGCAAGGGATTCTCACCAGCAGGGGAGGTGTCTTTGCAGTAGAACCATGTCTGATTCCACTCTTTGGGGTGGCTGTGCAGTTTGGCGTGAGGGTATGTGACCTCTTTCCTTTTCTGAATCACCACGCCACCCAACTCCGTATTGGAACCATCAGTAAACTCAGTAAGGCGGTTTAGACGGAAAAGGTCTCTGAACAATTCCACTGTGGGCTCCTCTTGAAAGAACGCCTCACAGAGCACTTGGAAGTGACACATATTTGTAACAGAGTTGGGGCCAGTATCTTATGGATGGAGCTGGAAATCGGCTAAAACATCTCGGTAAAATTTAGAACCGGGCGGCTTAAAGCCCCGGGCTAAGTGATCTACGAAAACAACGACCTCTCCTTCTCGAGGTGTGGGAGGGCATTCTTTGCCAGGAGCCCTCCAATGGATGGTATCTTTACTGCCTAAAGCGCCAATCATGACTAAATCGTCCAGTTGAGCTTCGGTGACGCGAGAAGGAACCCAATTGCACTCATATACTTGCTTGGCCATGATAGAATCTACAAGGTAGGAGATTCCGGTTCAAAAATGTATTGATCAAGGTACATTGGTTAAACCGGAGACAGATCTATCTGAACCGGAGTTTTATGAAGCAACAACATCTGGCAGTTCAACAAGGGGACTAATGGTATATACCGGCTTGGCAAATTTTTCTACAAGGTTAAACCGCCTGATCTAAGCATTGAAACAGCTGAGATTGTGGATGGATAAGTATGCAGAAACAGGTTTTACAAGATTTCTCTACAGCATTGGATCTGAAGCAAGTTCAGAAAAGAGATAAATACTTAAAGGTTCAAAAGGAGCAGCACCGAATCAATGAGCAAAACGTTCATACAGATCTATGTTTTTGAGATGCGTAAGTGAAGGCGAAGGTTAAACAACTACCATTGCACAGAATAAAGATTTGCGGATTCATCTAAAGATCTATCGTATGAGCAAGAGGCAGACAATGAATACTGAAGAACTGTGAAACCCTAAAACAAATCTGCGGGGGAAAGGATAGAAGGTTTACCGGAGCTAAGGAAGACGCGGAAGGTTGCCGCGATGCTCTGGTGCGCCCAGGTTGATGCAGCGGCCAAGGTTGAGGCAGAGGTCGACGGTGGCGGCGGAGCTCTAAAGCCGGGCGATGCGAGGAAGACGAAGCAGAAGGGGACGAAGGGAAAGAGAAAGGAAATGACCCTTTGGTCCTATTTATAAGGCAAAAAGACATGTGTCAGGCGCGACAATCAAGGGGCCATGAAACGGAGCTGTCGCCTCGATTTCCGCATATCTATTAAACAAAGAAGCATAATGGATATCTTCGTTATGACAGGTGACGTCACTCCAGTTTACAGTAATCAGAGAAGATGACATCATGGCGGTTTACCAATTTATGAGAAGACGTTGAAGATGAAGTTTTTGTTAAAGGATTGACATTAACCCGTTCAAATCAATCTGGGGCCTAATGTTGGGGATATTACTGCTAGGTGTAAACTGGCCTATCTGGGCCGGGTCAACTTCATCAGTAGTTCAAGAGTACTAAAGCCCAAGAAAGCAAAGGAGGGCCTAAGGCCCATAGTCGGTTCAAGACTTGTAGCTGTAAACTGGTATTTGTATATAAACTTGTATTGTAAGTTAGGAATAAGGAGAGACCAACCCGGATACGAATATCGACCGGTGTTGGGACTCTGTGAATCGACGGGCGTCACCCATGTATATAAGGGGACGACCCGTGTCGGGTGGTAGGTGCGACATATGCCAACGGGTGGCTTATCATTGTGGGAGCCAGTAAGACATCACCGGTGCCTGGAAACGGGATGAGGCGAAGACATGCACGCCGGCGAATCTTACCCAGCTTCGGGGCTCTCCGTGGAGATAACACCCCTACTGCTGCTCTGCGGGGTCTCTGCATGATCACTAGATGAACAAGTAGCTACACGATGCTCCTAGAGCTGTTTTGTGAGAGGAGGAAGAAGGGCACGGCTGGCTTGCTTCTTCTCCTTGTGTGGTGTCTAAAACTAGCTGGGGATCGAACCCTTTGCATGGGTGCCCCGGGGGTTTATATAGGCCTACCCCCCGGGGGTACAATGGTAATCCGACTGGGCGCGGGGCCCAGCCGTCTGTGACCGCGCTCGCCGGCTTCTGCGCCGGCTGCTGGGGCCCGCCGACTGGTGGGTCCCGCCGGCTGCCGGCCCTTGGTCGACAGGCAGGCCCCACTATCCAGGACCTTGATGGCGGCTGGTTACTGTTGCTCGATCTTGGTGACGTGGGCTTCGTCGAGGTAGGCGTGGCTACAGTGCCGCCGTCCGGCGGGCGATTGCTGTCGCCTCACCGCGTCTTGTCTCCTTAATTGGGCATCTTCTTCGGGGGAGGCGGCAAGCCGGCTGAGGGGAGCCGGCTGTGTCTTGGGCCGACTGGGGGAGGCGTGGCCGCCTTCGGGTGTCTCTCTGCCCGAAGGGGCCCACCGCCCGTGGGCCGTACTAGTAGTCCATCGTGGATGACATCAGGGTCAACATGGCAACAGTGCTGCGCCGAACGGGTCGTGGCCACCCATACGGTGCGCTGTGCCGGTCGTGCTCCGAGATTCGGGGGTGGCAGGCTTCACTGTAGCCACGCCCCGTCACATCGCCGTTAGGTGGACGCAAACTTTGAGGGTACGGTCTCGACCACTTTGTGGGAGCCGGCTTCTTGGAGTCGGCCTTCTCGCGGCCGGCTTCTCGAAGCCGGCCCTCCCGTGGCTTTCTTCGGGAGGGCTAAAGTCGGGCCGCCTTCCGATAGCCGGCCTGGGTGACAGCCAGCAAGGGGAAGGCGGCCCCACGTGTTGGATTCTTGAGAGCCGGACGGGCTCGTAATTTTTTCAGAAGGGCCAGGGGAAGCCGGCTAGGCTACCCATGGCTATTTACTCCGACAGTAGTCCCCGAAGCTGATCGAGCTTCAAGGCGGACAAAGGGATGAGAAGCTTGGTCAGCTTCCTACCCTGAGGAGTCGGCTTTGCTGGTGTATGCCGATTTCGGAGAGCTCCGTGTCTTGCAGGTGGGAACGTGGTCGACCCGCGTGCTGACCGCGGACCCTCCCGCAGGCCACGTGGCAGTGAAACCCTGCCAGTGCACGCGCGCGACAAGACGCCGCCACAGGCCCGGGCCCGCCACTCCTAGGCCTCGGCCCGAGCGCTGATCTTCTGCGGCCCATGCGGACCGCGCGCCTTCCCACGGCGATTTCATTATGCCATTAGGGCGCAATAATCGCGGGACGTAGGGGAGTGGGCACAGTCGATCCCCACGTTCCCCCACGCCATGCCTCCTCGGCTCCGCCACACGAGCCTATAAGTAGGGGGAGGAGGGGGAGAGACAGAGGTTCGCACGCTCTCCCTCACTCCACCCCTCCTCGTCTTCCTTCTTCTTCTTGCTGCCGCCGCAGCCTCCCATCGCAGCGCCGCTGCGCCGCCACATCGTCTTTCTCCCATGGCGCTGTCAAGTTCGTGGGACGGCTCCAACGTCCATGAGGACCACGTTGAGTTCCTCTGCCGGACGCGGCGCCTTCCCGACGCCAACTTCGTGCGGGTCCGCATGGCGTCGGAGAGGGAGATTTCGCCGGCACCGGAGGAGGGCGAGCGGGTTGTCTTCCGCTCGCATTTCCTGCGCGGCTTCGGCCTTCCGGCGAGCGGGTTCCTCCGTTCCTTCCTCGAATTCTACAACCTTCAGCCGCATCACCTCACGCCCAACGCGGTGATGCTGCTGTCGGCCTTCATCTCTCTCTGCGAAGGTTTCTTGGGGGTGCTCCCCATGCTTGAGCTCTGGGGGGGAATTCTTCCAGAGCAAACTCGGCACCGTCGTCGTGGGCGTGCCCGCCCCCTGCGGGGCCTACATCGCCATGAAGCGGTCGGGCGAGAACAACCTTTTCCTGCCCATCCCGTTGATCCAGTAGGTGTCATACTTCTATGTGAAGAACGTCGCCCAGCAAGGCGACCACGTCAACCTGCCGACTTACGTAGCCGGCCCGCCGGCTGGGAGGCAACCCTCATGGAGCTTCCGGTCCAGGTCATTGTCTCAGGCTGGGAACGCAGTCGGAAGGCCTGACCGGAGCCGACTTGGTGGCCGCCTTCATGGTGCGCCGGTTACTTCCTCTCCAAAGCCGGCCCCACATGATGTGTCAGATGAGCGGCCACTTCGACCCAAGCCGGCTAAGCACCAGGGAGATGCCTCATTCGGAGGTGTCGTACATGGTGAATTACATCTCGAACTGCAAGGTCGCCGAGGACTGGCGATACGGCAAGGTGCCGTATTCTTGCGCCAACCCTCCGCCCGTGGTAAGTTTTTCCTCTCTTTTTTGTTGGTAGCCGGCCTCATGATAGCCGGCTTCTGATTAGTTGGTTCTCCCTTAGCAGAACCCTCTCCTTCCGCCGACGACCGGGGCCGCAGGGATAGAGCGCCGGTACGTCCCCGACCGCATGGTGGACGACGCCGACGACCCGGACTTGGGAGCGGCTGCCATGGAAGACGCCATCGTGGGGGACAATGACAAGCCCGGAGGCATGGGGCTCACTGCCGGCTTCGAGGACTGGCCGGATGATGCCGAGGTCGAAGTTGCCCCGCGTCGCCAGCCGGCGCCTGATCATCAAGGCGCGGGCTCGTCCGGCGCGCCAGCTATCAGCGGCGGCGCCCAGAAGCGCCGGTCCGCATCGATCCTCTTCGGCAGCCGGCTGAAGAAGTCCAAGGCTTCCACCGCGGCGACCAAGCGAGATGAGGCGGCCGCGAAGGCGGCCCGCTTCCGCAAGGCGGTGAAGTAGCCGTAGGCGATCTCAGTGTAAGTCATCGAATGCTTGGATGCATACTTTTCACTGTTCTCTTTGATTGAACACTCTTCTGAACCTTTCCTTGCTTGCCGGACAGGGCACCGCTTTCCCTTGAGCGGGGTCCGGGCGGCTCCGTAGTCGGGCCGACTAGAGGGTCTTCAAGCTCCTGCCGCGTGGACCCCCGCACCGACCTCAGGGAGGCCACGGAGCGGAACGCCCGTGAGGCGCGGGAGGAGCGGGAGGCGGTGGAGCGAACGGCCGCCCAGGCGGCGAAGGAGCAGGCCGACGCGGTGGCCAAGGCCCAGGCAAAGGCGGCGCCCGCGGAGACGGAGGCAGAGGGTTCGCATAACCAGCCTCCATTGCTCGCCATTCCCCTCCGCGCCGTGGCCCCTGACATCCCATTGCCCCTAGCGGAGGAAATCGGCCAAGACCCGCCGCTGATGGAGAGGAGGGAGGACTCCGTGGTATTCATGGAGAGGGCGCCGCCGGTAGCGCCAACCGGAGCGGGCCAAGGCGGCCAATCGGCAGTGGCACCAGAGGAGCCGGCCGGGGGCGAGCCGGAGGTCGGAGCCGGCCTCGAGGTGCAGCCGGTAACGCGCCAGCGCGTACGGGGAGGCACCGCTGCACCGGAGCCGCGCAGGGGGAGGCACCGCCACGTCCGAGTGGACTCCTAGCGGGGGGACGGGCGAGCTGAACGTGGCAGCCCAAGAGGTCCGGAGCCGGCTTCAAGCTCAGGCCGCCTTGCTGCAGCAGTACACCCAGGAGTTCCTTTCGACGCGGGCCGCCATCCGGGTGAGTCTTCTATCCTTAGTTGCTTTGTTCTCTTGATTTCTTCCGTGGGGGCGCGTCAGCGCACCCACTGGGTGTAGTCCCCGAGATTAGGGCCGACTGCTGAGCAGTCGGGTCGGATCTTCCTTGACGATTATCTTATTCTCGCCTCATGTCTGATATTCCAGGAGTATCATAACTCCCGTGTTGCCGCCTTCAACTCCCAGGCTCAGGAGTTGGGTCGGAAAACCGAAGACCTGGTCAACAGCCGAAGTGAGTGCTTGATCTTGTTTATCTCCTATGGGGGCGCGTCAGCGCACCCATTGGGTGTAGTCCCCGAGATTCGGGCCGACTGCTGAGCAGTCGGGTCGGATCTTCCCTGACGACTTTTTCCTCATTGGTCTTTTCTTTTGTCTTTCGTGCTTGCAGGGGCTAATGCCGACTTAAGGGGGCTGCTTAGCGAGGCGCAGGCCGCCCTTCGCACCAAGGAAACCGAGCACGCCACCTTGGTCCTGGAGCGTGACCGCCTGGCCAAGAAGCTGGCTGACCAGGAGGAGAGCCATAAGGAGGCCCTGAAGAAAGCGCAGGATAGCGAAGCCGCCCTGAAGGCCAAGTTCGAGACTGAGGCGACGGGCTGGGCTGAGACCCGGCAAGCGCTGGATGAAGGCTTCGGCCGTATCGAGGACTTGGTCGACGGTAAGCCGCCTTCCTCGCTCCTTGCCTGCCCCTGGCCGCCTGATTTTTGTTCTGACTTGTGCTGCTTTCTATTCTCTGTGCAGACTACTTTCTCGGTTACGCCCTCTTCGCCGCCCAAACCATCGAGGCCCATCGTGAAGCGCGCCGTTAGGCGGGGGCCAACATCGCGCAGGACGCGAATCGGACGCTTGAGGAGCAGCTCTTGGCGGTCCAAGCACGGCTGCAGCCGGCTCATCGTATGCTTCACCGCCTCCAACGTACCGGAGCGCAGGTGTTGGCCGCCCTCTGGCCCGGCGAGACGATTCCCTGCACCCCGAGCCGGACTGCCGACTGGCTGGAGGTTGCGGTCGGCCGCTTTGAAGCTTGGAAGGCGTCGGCGGCCCGGCTTGGAGCCGGGCGGGCGTTGGAGTTCGTCCGAGCTTGGTACCCAGGGCTGAACCTGGACCAGCTGCGCACCTGGCGGCTGGAGGCCGACGCAGAGCTGGAGGAGGTGCGGCCGGCTATCGCTCAGCATGCTTCGACGATCGCCGAGTGCACCGACATCAGCGTTTTTGCACCTGAAATCAACGATGACGGTGTTGCCCAGCCGGAGGAGTGGTTCGGGCTGAACCCAGCGGTGGGCGAGGACTCGGCAGAAGAGATCGCCTCCAGTGACGAAGGCGAAGACAACGAAGAAGAGGAAGGTGAAGACGTCGAGCCGGCTAGTGGAACAACCGGCCGGTCTCAGGCTGACTGTGCCTCCAGCAACGAGGCGCGCGCAAGCGCGCCTTCTGCGGGAGGCGGTGATCATGCCGAGGTTCGCCAGCCGGCCACTCCTCCAGCCGGCACTGGCGTCTCCACCGACCTGCCCAGCTTGTCAGTCGCTCCGCTGGCTTAATCTGCCGTCCTTGTTTTTTCCTGTTTGTTGCCTTCTGAACAATTTTATTAAGCTTTCGCAGTTCCACCCACTGGGGGTGTATCCAAACTATGTTGAATGCTGGCCTCTTGGAGGTTTTTTATGTAGATATTATTGTGTGCATGTTTGGTTTCCATTGACGTATGCTTTTTATCCTTAGGCTTTTTCCTTTGCCGCCTTCCCTCTTTGGGGAGGCAAGTACTCGAGCTTCCTTGGATTGAAGTGAAGTGAATGGAAGCCGGCCGGCCGGCTACTCTGGTAGTCGGTCGGTGGTAGGAGGCAAACCGGCTTTTGTTATATTAGTCCGTTAGTCCCTAGCCATTTTTCGTGTGGGCATCCTTTCCTGCTTTTAACTCTTGCCAGCCGGACAGCCGGTTCTTCGAACTGCGACTTTTGGCAAGAGTTAAGCTTGGGTGTCGGCACACTACTTGTCTGACAGCGGGTAGGACTTCTAATATAACTCCAGTCGGCCAGTCCCCGGGCCGACTAGTCGAACCCGGTGCCGGACGGAACAAGTAAATGAAATGACAAGGTCATAAGCATGATACTCTTCATTCATAGATAAAAGATGGCAGTCCCCGAGCTCTCCTCGGGGGGCCTATTGTCTCATACTTAGTACAAAAGTTAGCGTGATACATACTGCATTTCAATTGTAAAATCTTCGGAGGAGGTTGGCGTTCCATGGTTGTTCCGACTCCTTGCCGGAGTCGTCTCTCTTGCGTGCCTTGGGCTTCTGTGCGTGGAATAGGTAGTAGGAGTCGTTGCCTAAAGCTCTGCTGATGACGAAGGGGCCCTCCCAAGGGGCCGAGAGCTTGTGCTGGCCAGCTGTTCGCTGGATCAGCCGGAGCGCAAGGTCGCCCTCTTGGAAGGATCTTGGCCTGACCTTCCGACTGTGGTAGCGGCGCAAACCCTGCTGGTAGATGGTAGACCGGCTGAGGGCTAACAACCGGCCTTCTTCCAGCAGGTCGACACCGTCTTCTCGTGCTTCCTTGGCCTCCGCCTCCATGTACATGGTCACCCGGGGCGAGTCGAACTCGATATTGGTTGGGATGATCGCCTCGGCACCATACACGAGGAAGAAAGGAGTGAAGCCGGTTGACTTGTTTGGAGTAGTGCGCAGACTCTAGAGGACAGCCGGCAGCTCATCGAGCCAACAGCCGGCTGAACGTTCCAGTGGTACGACCAGTCAGGGCTTGATGCCGGAAAGGATGAGGCCGTTGGCTCGCTCGACCTGGCCGTTTGATTGCGGGTGGGCAACGGACGCTAAGTCCAGCCGGATACCTTGCGTTGCGCAGAAACGTGCCAAGGCTCCCTTGGCAAAATTCGTGCCATTGTCGGTGATGATGCTGTGTGGCACGCCATACCGAGTTGTTATATCTGCGATAAATGTCACGGCAGTCGGCCCATTCAGCTTCTTGATCGGCTTTGCCTCAATCTACTTGGTGAATTTGTCCACGGCGACGAGCAAATGTGTCATGCCGCCGCGCGCCGTCTTGAATGGGCCCACCATGTCCAGTCCCCAAACGGCGAAGGGCCAAGTGAGGGGAATGGTCTTGAGTGCCGAAGCCGGCATGTGTTGCTTGGAGCTGAAGAGTTAGCACCCTTTGCAATGTTTAACCAATTCTTTGGCGTCATCCAAAGCAGTCGGCCAAAAGAAACCATGGCGGAAAGCTTTGGCGACGAGTGATCTTGAGGCCGCATGGTGGCCGCATTCTCCTTGGTGGATGTCCCTGAGGATTGCAATGCCCTTCTCTTGCTCGATGCATCGTTGGAGGACTCCAGTGACACTGCGCTTGACGAACTCTCTATTGACGATTGTGTATGCTCCGGCTCGGCGTTGGACTTGTCTTGCCTCTGTTTCGTCAGCCGGCAGATCTTGGTTTATTAGGAAGTTGAGGATGGGCTGAGCCCATGATGGAGCCGCGACTTCTCCTATTGCCAATGTGGCTACTGCCACCAGGGTGGGTGGGCTGGGTGGTGAAATGCTGGAGTCGGCCGCCGGCTGTTGTGTTGGTGCAGTCCCCGGGCCGACTACCGCAGTCCCCGAGCCGGGTGTGGCAGTCCCCGGATCGGGCGTAACTGCGGAAGTCCCCGAGCCGGCTACCGAAGTCCCCGAGTCGCCTGCTGAAGTCCCCGGGTCGCCTGCTTGGTTCTTCGAGCCGGACCCGGCCGCGTCGGGGTCAGGCGGCATGAAGATAGAATCGGACTCTGGAGACGGCTTGATGGACGGCTTGAGGAGGCGTTGTAGAGCGACACCGGTTGGTATTGCTTGCCGAGTGGAGCCTATTCGAGCCAGGGCATCGGCCGGCTCATTGTCGGCTCGCGGTACGTGGAGGAACTCGCATCCTTCAAAGTATCCACCGATTTGCTGAACAAGGAAGCGGTAGCTTGCCATATTTGCGTCCTTGGCGTCCCAGTCACCGGATGATTGCTGGACCACCAAGTCCGAGTCGCCATAACATAGGATCCGGCGAATGCCGAGTTCTTTGGCAAGCTGGAGCCCGTGTATGAGCGCCTCGTACTCGACTACATTGTTGGAAGCGGCAAAGTGAATCTGCAGCGTGTATCTGAGCTTATCGCCTTTGGGAGAGGTAAGGACGACGCCGGCTCCCAAGCCGGTGCGCATCTTGGACCCGTCGAAGTGCATGCGCCAATGGGTGGAGTCAGGAGCCGGTGGCAAGTACTGGGTCTCGGCCCAGTCGACGAGGAAGTCGGCCAGTGCTTGGGACTTGATGGCGGTGCGGGCCTGGTAGAAGATCGTGTAAGGAGCCAGCTCGATGGCTCATTTCTCCACCCGGCCGGATGCATCCCGGCTGCCTATGATCTCGGGCAGTGGGGCGGTGCATACGACCGTGACGGGATGCTCTTGAAAGTAGGGCTTCAGCTTCTTGGCGGTGAAGTATACACCGTAACACATCTTCTGGTAGTGCGGGTAGTTCTGCTTCGAGGCGGACAGTACCTCGCTCAAATAGTACACTGGCCTCTGGACCGGCTGGGCTCGGCCCTCGTCTGGGCGTTGGACTATGATGACAGTGCTGACCACCCGGCTGGTTGCGGCAATGTAGAGGAGCGTGGGCTCTTTCTCAGTCGGCGCTGCTAGGACAGGCGGCGTGGCCAGCATCTTCTTCAGCTCATGAAAAGATTGGTCGGCCTGGTCATTCCACTCGAAGTGAGTGGTCTTCTTCATGAGGCGGTAGAGTGGGAGAGCTTTCTCTCCGAGCCGGCTGATGAAGCGGTTCGGGGAGGCCAAGCATCCAGTGAACTTCTGGATATCTCGAAGCTTGGTGGGAATCGCCATTCTCTCGATGGCCTTGATCTTCACTGGGTTGCATTCGATGCCGCCTTCGGAGACCAGGAAGCCTAGGAGCTGGCCGGCTGGCACTCCGAACACGCATTTCTCGGGGTTGAGCTTGATTTGGAACCGGCGTAGGTTCTCAAATGTTTCTTTGAGGTCTTCCAGCAAGGTGCCGCGCTTCTCCGTCTTCACCACAATGTCGTCTACGTAGACGTGAGCATTTCTGCCGAGTTGCTTGAGGGGGTACTTCTGCATGCAACGCTGAAAAGTGGCACCGGCATTTCTCAAGTCGAATGTCATAGTCAGGTAGCAGAAGGCTCCGAATGGCGTGATGAAGGCGGTCTTCAGGCGGTCAGCCGGATCTAACTTTATCTGGTGGTATCTTGAGTAAGCATCCAAGAAACTCAACAGCTCGCATCCGGCCGTCGAGTCTATCACTTGGTCAATCCTCGGCAGGGCAAAGGGATCTTTAGGGCAGGCCTTGTTGAGGCTTGTGTAGTCTATACACATGCGCCACTTGTTGTTCTTCTTTAGCACGAGGACCGGGTTGGCGAGCCACTCTGGAAATAAAACTTCCATAATGAAGCCGGCTGCAGAAGCCGGGCTATCTCTTCCCCTACAATCCTTCTCTTTTCCTCTGATAGTCGGCGGAGGGGTTGTTTGACTGGTTTTGCGTCTTCTCGGACGTGTAGTTTGTGCTCGGCGAATTCCTTCGGAACACCCGGCATGTCCTTGGGGGACCATGCAAAGATGTCCCAATTCTCACGGAGGAAATCGGCGAGCTCGCCTTCCTATTTGTTGTTCAGGCTTGCCCCGATGACGGCAAACCTCTCGGGGTGCTCGGGGTCAAGGGGTATCTTCTTTGTTTCTTTGGCCGGCTAGAAAGATCCTTTGTCACGACCGGTTTTTCCAATAAAAATATTTATTGAGAAACCAATCTTTTGAGTCCAGTATGAGATAAATCCTCCTCACTGGTAGACAAATTCTTGATACAATAAGCCAGTAGCATAAAATATATCACAGGGTCGAACTATGGTTGCTCAACCAAAATATTACAAGCACGCCAATAATTATACATAATGGCGGACATGACACAGTGGTGTGGAGGAATACTACTGACTCGAGGATAGGGCGGTGGTGGAGAAACACAGCAGGGATAGAGATACAAGACTCTAAGTCTGTCATCTCATCGAGCGTCGAGGTGAGGCTCGATGAATTTATTTGGTAGCGGAAGCGGATATAAAACAGTGACCAAATCCAGGGTCGCACGAGACTGACTGGGACTCCTCTAGGTGTCGGACTGGCTATCAAACTCTTCATCCATGAGATCGCCTTCGTCAGCATCTGGCCAAATCAACAAGCCAGTGAGTACTTTGAAAGTACTCGCAAGACAGTTCGGACGTAAGATATAACAAATGCATGCATGAATGCGTCATGAATAATTCACCAATGTACATTCAAAAATTAGCTTAACAAGGTAAGTAAAAGGGAAACGGCGGTAGTCCGCCTGAAATCCCAACAAAATATAAATGAATACCGATCGGGTGTCTGAAGCGACGCCTCGAAAGGTGAATAAATAAATATAAGGAAATGATGCCACAGTCGGGCGTCTTAGCGACACCACATAAAGGGCTTTAAAGGAAATGCCACAGTCGGACGTCGGGGCGACATCACAGAAAGGGCTTTAAAAGAAATACCATAGTCGGGCGTCTTAGCGACACCACATAAAGGGCTTTTAAAAGAAATGCCACAGTCGGACGTCGGGGCGACATCACAGAAAGGGCTTTAAAAGAAATACCACAGTCGGGTGTCTTAGCGACACCACATAAAG
>NC_057794.1:593848013-593857873 GCF_018294505.1 Triticum aestivum
AATACCACAGTCGGGTGTCTTAGCGACACCACATTAAGTGCTTTAAAAGAAATGCCACAGTCGGGCGTCGGGGCGACATCACAGAAAGGGCTTTAAAAGAAATGCCACAGTCGGACATCGGGGCGACATCACAGAAAGGGCTTTAAAAGAAAGTAAAATACAACAATGCAACAGTCGGACGTCTGAGCGACATCGCAGAAAGGGCTTTTATTCACAAGGAAATAATGCTCATAATAAATATTCAATTCATGAGAATAAATGGGTTAGTCCATCCACAGGAATAATCATTTAACCGGACTTAGCACTCGTGCGATTCACTAGAGTCACTGTCATCAAAACTGACATTTGATCAGGATAAGATAATATCGATCTAGGACATGGAATAGATGATTTGGAGGAATATATGACTCTGCAGAGTTTGTACAAAATTTTTCCCACAGTCAACGGATTTCCGTAGTCACGAAGGACTAGTTCCGTTTACGTTATTTCGGAAGAAAACACAGCTAACCAGTACACACCCATCCTACCTCTCGATGCTAGGAATCACCCTAGACATCGTCCAAGAAAAACTTTTGAGACGGGGAGATCACAATCTCGAATAGCATGGGATCAAATTTATATACGCGCGCTCTAAGGGGTGCCCCCCTCTCGGTCCCAACCGGAAACACCCATGCCCCCTGACCGGATGACTGGCTTTAATCCAGGGCCATGGAACCATCATCACGGCCTCTCCTTTTGGTGTGTACCAGGAAAGCAGTTTGCAACTTACTAAACCATATTCCTTGCGGAAAACATGTGGTAGTACAGGGAAGGAAATGAGAGGAACTGGACCGATACGGTTTGACACTGAAGTCACATAGTCTGGCATAAGACTGGCATGCTACGACACTGCCATCTTACCCATCCTCATGCCAACACATGGCCATTCATACTCACATCCATCCACTTATGGATCATCGAACTCACTTACCTCAATATTGCATAAAATAACGTTCATCGATATGCTCCTCAACATGCCATGAAACTAACTAAATGCAAAACATGCCAAGACACTCATCATATCAAAAGTTCAAACATGCTTGCCTGGTTCAGAGTAGTCGGAGCCTAGCTCGGTGAAGTTCGCGGCTCCGTCACCTCCTTCGGTATCTACGGTATAAAGAAAATATATGCGCTATCGTAAATACAAAGGGGTGCACAAAAAGTATTCCAATTTTTTTTCAAATAAATCTGATAAAAAACTAGACAAAATTTTAAAGAGAACAGAAAAAGAATCAATCAAAAATACTTTTCTGTTTAAAAGTTATAAGGGTATTTGTCCAGGGCCTCATCTGTAATGAAACAGAAAGTTCCCAGGGGCTAGCTTATAAAAACAGAAAACGCTTCGGCAGAAACTACGCCAGCCCAAAGGGAAAGCGCATTTGGCAGAAGGCGTTTTCAGAAAACGCTTCGTTTAGAAAGGACAGAGAGGCTGACAGCGGGTCCCGCCTGTCAGGTTTGAATATACGAACGGGGCGGCAGATTTCGCCTGTGCCCGTGAGCCGCGGTGGTCGCCGGCGGCGATCCACGGCGAGGCAGGAAGATCGGAGGGTACCTCCGTGTTCGGGGCGCCATTCCGCATCGGTTGGTGGTGGTGGTGGTCGCCGGCGAGTACCACGTCGACGGCGAGCCTGGCTCCGGCGGACGGCGGCTCGGGTGGTTGCGGACTTCGTCGGAGAGAGCTGTGAAGATCAAATTGAGGAGGGGGTTAGGCTTCTGGTAGCTAGAGGGGGTAACGGACGGGGTTTGGGCGCTAGAGACGGCCTCACCGGAGCGAATCGAGCTGGTGGCCGAGGCGGAGCGAGGCGGCCGGAGTCGAGGAAGAAGGGCCCCTCGAGGCTCTTCTAGTTGCTGGTCGGGGTCCAGTGAGGTGGTGGAGGTGTGCGGGGGCGAGAGGGAGCTTAGGGGCGCTATATATAGCCGGCCCGAGGCAGTTGCCGTGAACGGGATAAGTCCACGCGAGTGATTACGGCGGCGCTGTGGTTGGGCAGTGGGATTAGGGGCTTGGGCAACGCCGTTGAGGTCCACCGGTTCCATTTAGGTGCTAATCGGGCTGGGATTTGGTACTAGGGGCGAGTTCGACAGAACGGGACGGCGCGGGCCCGTCGGCGGCAGTGAGCATGTTCCGTGCTTGCCGGGCCACGACGACGGTGCCACGGGCGTGCGCTGGCATGCATGAGGCCACGCGGAGAGCAGAGGGGCGTTGGGCGGCGCCGAACAGCGTTGAGCCGCCGTTCCGTCCCCTGTCGGCCGCCACGGGAGGTCCCGACGCTGCAGAAGACGCCGGCGAGGGCGGGCCAGCATGCCACCGACGCCAGGAAGAGGCCAAGTGTGCGTTTGGTGCTCCAGACAGTAGGAAGAGGCGGCGAGGAACGTGCCAAGTGCACTGTGAGCATGTGTCTGAACCTCTGACGAAGAAAACGACACTGAAATCTGAATTTTCTGAATTTGCAAAGGAACAGTGCAACTCAGGTGTTCGACAAAATGTTTTTGGCCTCTGGGGATTTTTCCTTGAGCTGATTTTTGGTGGAGTGGCTTCTCATTGCTCCAGTAGGCTGCCTGATTTTTGGTGAAATTTTTGGAGAAGTGTAGGTATGAATTTCACCAAATTTGGCAAATATGGTCCAAACTTGCAGAGACTGAATTTTGAAAAATTTGAAAAGAGGAGGAGTGGATCAAGATGGTTCTGGGTTGTGGGTACAAAGGACTATCCAGGAGAGTTGGTTTGGGATAAAAACTCAAAGGCAAAGTGGTACTTGCTTTGAAAATCACTAAGGCTCAAAATAATTTGCAGAATTGATTTGAGGGGGAAAATAATTAGAATAAAATCCAAAACTTGCTTGGATTAGTTGGGACAGAGAACTTAGGCTGATTACAAGGAGGAGGGGATGTTTTGGAGGGGTTTTACCACATGGGCAAAAATGCCAAGTCATGGGTGGTTTCCAAGATATGAAAATCCCAAATTTTCATAGAGTCTCTTTTTAAAAGAAAAACAAATTAAACTCCCAAAATAATTTGAGAGGGAACTAACAGAGAAGAAGTTTCAAAAGATCAAACACCACATTTTGAAGAAAAAATAAAAATCCTTGCCAAAGAAAAGAAAGTTTTTAAGAGGAAGGATTTTCTGAAAAAAGAATTAAATGGCCTCTTTTCAAAAACCACAATGTTTTTGATGAAAACCAAATTAAAATTTTGGAGTGTCACAATACCTACCCCCTTAGGAAAAATCTCGTCCCCGAGATTTCAGCTGATCCTTAAATAAGTGTGGATGCTCTGTCCGAAGAAAATCCTCTCTTTCCCAAGTTGCTTCACTGTCGGTGTGATTGCTCCATTGGACTTTGAAAAACTTGATGGTCTTCTGTCGGGTCCTCCTTTCAGACTCCTCTAATATTCTTACGGGACATTCCCGATAAGTGAGGTCTGGCTGCACGTCAATGTTTTCATGGGATACTTGTTTCTCTGGGTTGCTTACGCACTTCCTCAATTGCGAGACATGGAACACGTCGTGGACATCGGATAATTCCTCGGGTAAGTCTAGCTGGTAGGCTACAGTGCCTCTTCGTGCCACGATGCAGAATGGTCCAATGAATCTTGGTGCTAACTTTCCTTTAATCTTAAACCGTTGCAGTCCCCTCATAGGTGATACTCGTAGGTACACGAATTCACCGGGTTCGAAGCTGACCCTACGATGTTTCTGATCATAATAACTCTTCTGTCGACTTTGAGCGGTCCTAAGTCGGTCTCTGATTAGCTTGACCTTTTCCTCGGCTTCTCTGAGCATGTCTGGTCCAAAGATGCGGCTGTCTCCGGTCTCTGACCAATTTAACGGGGTACGACATCTCCGTCCATATAGGGCTGCAAAAGGAGCCATTTGCAGGCTGGCCTGGTAACTGTTGTTGTACGCAAACTCGGTGTATGGCAGGCTTTCTTCCCAACTGGTTCCATATGTGAGGACACATGCTCTCAGCATGTCTTCTAAAACCTGGTTTACGCGTTCTGTTTGTCCATCAGTCTGTGGGTGGTATGCGGTACTGAAGGCTAGTTGGGTTCCCAGAGCCTGTTGTAAATGCTCCCAAAATCTTGAGACGAACTGAGTGCCTCTGTCGGATATTATAGTCTTCGGGACACCGTGCAGACAAACTATGCGGGAAAGATAAATCCTGGCAAGCCTCTGAGTGGTGTGGGTCGTCTCTATTGGAATAAAGTGTGCCACTTTGGTTAACCTGTCAGTGATGACCCATATGGCATCATTCCCGTGTCGTGACCAAGGTAGTCCGACAATGAAATCCATCCCTATTTCATCCCATTTCCACTCAGGTATTTTGTTTGGTTGCAGTAGTCCGGCTGGTCTCTGATGCTCAGCTTTTATGCGTTGACATGAGTCGCAACATGCAATGAAGGTGGCTATGTCCCTCTTCATACCGTGCCACCAAAATCTTTCCTGAATATCTTTATACATTTTGGTTCCTCCAGGGTGGATCGAGTACGGGGCGGTGTGGGCTTCAGCTAAAATTTGCTGTTTAAGGTCTTTTATGTTTGGCACGCAGAGCCTTTTTCCGTACCATAATATTCCTTCATTGTCTATGACGAATTCCGAGGCCTTGCCCATACTCAACTTTCTTTTGATGCCTTCGATGCTGGTGTGACCGGGCTGAGCTTCTTTAATTTTCTCCACAAGGTCGGGTTGTATTTCCAAGTTTGATATGGTGCCTTCTGCTACCATTATCAAGTTGAGCTTGGCAAATTCTTGTTGGAATTCGGGCCTCAAGCTGTGCAGATTGTTTTCGTCGGAGCTGGGGTTCCGACTAAGAGCATCGGCCACTACATTTGCTTTTCCTGGATGGTAATGGATACCAACATCATAATCCTTTACCAATTCCAACCAGCGTCGTTGCCGTAAATTTAGTTCTGCCTGCGTGAAAATATAGTTGAGACTTTTGTGATCCGTATATATTTCACATCGATTCCCAAGTAAGAAATGCCTCCATTCCTTGAGTGCATGAATAACTGCTGCCATTTCTAAGTCATGAGTGGGATAATTTTCCTCATGCTTGCAAAGTTGCCTTGAAGCGTAGGCGACAACCTTGCCTTCCTGCATCAACACGCATCCGAGACCCTTTCTGGACGCGTCACAATATACTTCAAAATTCTTGTGTATGTCGGGTACAATTAATACCCGTGCTGTTGTTAACTTCCGTTTTAGTTCTTGGAAACTTTTCTCGCAGGCTTCTGTCCATTCAAACTTCTTATCTTTCTTGAGTAACTGCGTCATAGGCTTGGCTATGGTGGAGAATCCTTCAATAAATATGCGGTAATATCCTCCCATTCCCAAGAGACTCCGTATGTCTGTTACGCTGGCTGGTGACTTCCAGCCAAGTACGGCCTTGACTTTCTCTGGGTCCACTGCGATACCGTCTTGGGTCAGTACGTGGCCTAGAAAGCCTACTTGTCTTAGCCAAAATTCGCACTTGCTGAACTTGGCATACAATTGGTGTTTTCTGAGCTCTCCTAGCACAATCCTGAGATGTTCTGCGTGCTCTTCTGGTGTCTTGGAGTATACTAGAATATCGTCGATGAATACCACGACAAACTTGTCCATAAACTTCATATATACTTTGTTCATGAGGTGAACAAAATATGCTGGGGCGTTAGTTAATCCAAATGGCATCACTGTGAACTCGTACTGTCCATATCTGGAGGTGAAGGCTGTTTTGGGGATATCTTCCGTTCGTACCTTCAATTGATGGTATCCTGACCTTAAGTCAATTTTTGAGAATACCTTGGCCTGAGCGAGTTGATCAAACAAATCGTTTATCCTTGGCATCGGGTATTTGTTTTTGACGGTGACCATGTTAAGTGCTTGATAGTCAATACACAATCTCAGCGTTCCATCCTTCTTTTTGGCAAATAAAATTGGTGATCCCCAAGGTGAGGAGCTGGCTCGAATGTATCCTTTGTCTAGCAATTCCTTTATTTGTTTCTTCAATTCAACTAATTCGGATGGTGCCATTCGGTACGGTTTCTTGTATATGGGGGTGGTTCCTGGTGTGAGCTCAATGCTGAATTCTATCTCTCGGTCTGGTGGCATGCCTGGTAGCTCTTCAGGGAATACATCTGGAAATTCACACACTACTGGAACCTTGTTTAGCTCAGAAACGTCCACCTTTTTTAATCTTGGTTGCCGGGGTATTTTTCCTTCCTTGGCTGATACTCTTATGGTCTTCCCTTGGTGGTGTGTGAGAATTATGGTCCTATTGAAACAGTCGATAAACCCCTTGTTGGTGGTTAGCCAATCCATCCCTAGGATGACATCCAGTCCTTTATTTTCCAACACAATAAGATTTGCGTGAAACTCCAATCCTTCGAACTCAATGACCACATTCTGACAGTAATTCTGAGTAACTTGTTGAATCCCAGGGGACTTGATGATCATGGATTTCTCCAAAGGAAGCATCGAAAAATTATTTTGCAAAGCAAATTTTTTCAAAATGAAAGAGTGAGAAGCTCCAGAATCAAACAAAACCATTGCAGGTATTGTGTTGACAGGAAACGTACCGAGTACGATATCCGGAGCATTTTGTGCCTCCTCTTTGGTTACGTGGTTCAGATGACCCTTCCTGTGGTTATTGTTGGGATTGAAATTGTTTCGCTTGGGCGCGGAATTGTTGCCGCCGTTGTTCGGCTTTGGGGTTGAGTTCCTTGGCTTGGGGCACTGTTTGGCATAGTGCCCTTCTTCTCCACAAGCGTAACAAGTAACGCCGGGGCGATAGGTGAATTCCTTGTCCCTTGCATGAAAATTCTTGATTGGGCGTGAGACATTGGATGAGGATTTGTGTGTCCCACCCTTTTGAAAATCTGTCCTGCTTCAGTGATTGCGAGCATGGTTAGTCTGGTCCCTTTTTCGCTTGCGGATATCTTCCAGACTGCGTCTCTCATTTTCCAGAGTAATGGCTTTGTCCACCAGTGTTTTAAAATCAGGAAAAGTGTGCACGACCAGTTGACATTTAAGCGCGGGCGCCAGACCGTCAAGGAATTTCTCCATCTTCTTGATTTCAGTCATACACTCTTCATTGGCGTAGCAGGACAATAGAGTAAATTGACTGTTGTAATCTGACACTGTCATGTTCCTTTGTTTGAGGTCATCGAACTCTCTCTTCTTGATTTTCATAATACTCTTAGGAATGTGTGCACCACGGAAACCTTCCTTGAAATCATCCCAGGTTATGTCATTTTCGTTGGGATGCATGTGCAGAAAATTCTCCCACCACGATGCGGCTGCTCCTGTGAGATAGTGCGGAGCATACAATACCTTTTCGGGGTCTGAACATTTTGCAATAATTAATCTTCTCTCCATATCTCGAAGCCAGTCCTCGGCTTCAAGAGGTTTGTCAGTGTGAGAAAATGTTTGAGGACGTGTCTTCTGTAGCTCAGATAACTTGGAATGCTGCTGATACTGTCCATGGTGATTTCCCATGTTGATGACTTGGTTCATCATTTCATGATGTTGTTGCTGACTCTGTTCATAAAGGCGACACATTTGGGAAAATGCCGTTTCACTGTTCTGTTGACTCGACTGTCCCTGAGTGAACTCGTTGCTGGGTTGTGCATCATAATTTTCCTCTGGTGGAGTTGGCATGGAGCGAGTCCAAGGACGAGACATTTTTCACTCTGGGGTTATATTTTGTAAAACCCATAAGAAAAGCGGAAAGAGTCGCAAAAACAATTCCAAAAAATGCATAAAGCTGGCAAATAAAACTAAATAACCCAGCTTACTTAAGAAAAACAAATCGACTTGCGCACGGAGAAGGACTGCTCATTACATATCTTACACGCGGGCGGTAATTATACAATACATCACTTAGGATATGCGTACATAATCCTGACATGTTAATTAGGCTAGTGCACTTCTCCAGATCCTACATGATGCGCAAACAGGCTACTTCTCACAACCTATGTACATATCTTACAAAGCGGTACATTACATTGCAGCTAAGCGTACTCAGGCAGAGATGTTGACGACCTCCTTTGCCCTGCCGAGGGCGAGGCGTAGCGAGGTTGGGGACTCGACTTCCTCCTCGCTAATGGGCTCCATACGTGTAGTGTTGCGCAGAGTGGACGGAGCGGTTGCCAGGGGCGGAGCTATACGTACAGGAGTGGGCGCGAAGGGTGGTGCAGTGCGCGCTGGGGTGGGTGCAATGACTTGGTTGAATTCTTCGGTAGAAGGCATGCGACGAGTAGGCGTATAAGATGCTGAGGACGAGACCAAACTCAGTGGCGGTGCGATGGGTAGGAGCTCCCTCCTGTTGGCAGTACATCCATGAACTGAGTCCATGCGGGTAGCTACGAAGTCGTCCACCAGGTTGTCGAAGGCTGCCTCCAGGGCCCGGAGATACTCAATGAGCATCTCAAAAGCCTCGTCTCGTTCTCCTCTGGGGCAGGAGTATGCGTAGTGACAGGTGTAAGGCACATGGCATGGAAGATAGCGGTAGCGACAAGTCTTCATCGCGGGAAGGACATCCCTGAGGCGAGCTATCGCCTCACGGGCTGCCATCTGCATAGCATGCCTCTCCGTAGGCATGGCTCTTCCCATGAACCAGAAGCGGCGTAACTCACCACACCCTCCCCTGAATTGCACCGTGGCCTGGTGCATGGTCAGACTGTCGTTGACTCGGTGCTGGCAGAGTGTGAAGACTGGGCGCACAGATGGCCCCATCGCGACCTGAACGATGAAGGAAAGATGCTTGACGAACCCATCAGGCACGTTGGCGAAGGTCTGAGACTCGCAGCTGTTGTCGGCCATCTACAAAAGTAGGCAAAAATTCTGCATGGTCAGATCATAAATTTATGCTGACTGACAGAAAATGACTACAATCAAGAAAAATATGGAAAGGCTCAATCATGCTAATAACCAATTAGCGATCGCACCTAGTGGCTTCCTACAGTCAGCCTGGCTCTGGTACCTAGCTTGCCACGACCGGTTTTTCCAATAAAAATATTTATTGAGAAACCAATCTTTTGAGTCCAGTATGAGATAAATCCTCCTCACTGGTAGACAAATTCTTGATACAATAAGCCAGTAGCATAAAATATATCACAGGGTCAAACTACGGTTGCTCAACCAAAATATTACAAGCACGCCAATAATTATACATAATGGCGGACATGACACAGTGGTGTAGAGGCATACTACTGACTCGAGGATAGGGCGGTGGTGGAGGAACACAGCGGGGAGAGAGATACAAGACTCTAAGTCTGTCATCTCATCGAGCGTCGAGGTGAGGCTCGATGAATTTATTTGGTAGCGGAAGCGGATATAAAACAGTGACCAAATCTAGGGTCGCACGAGACTGACTGGGAATCCTCTAGGTGTCGGACTCGCTATCAAACTCTTCATCCATGAGATCGCCTTCGTCAGCATCTGGCCAAATCAACAAGCCAGTGAGTACTTTGAAAGTACTCGCAAGACAGTTCGGACGTAAGATATAACAAATGCATGCATGAATGCGTCATGAATAATTCACCAATGTACATTAAAAAATTAGCTTAACAAGGTAAGTAAAAGGGAAACGGCGGTAGTCCGCCTGAAATCCCAACAAAACATAAATGAATACCGATCGGGTGTCTGAAGCGACGCCTCGAAAGGTGAATAAATAAATATAAGGAAATGATGCCACAGTAGGGCGTCTTAGCGACACCACATAAAGGGCTTTAAAGGAAATGCCACAGTCGGACGTCGGGGCGACATCACAGAAAGGGCTTTAAAAGAAATACCACAGTCGGGCGTCTTAGCGACACCACATAAAGGGCTTTTAAAAGAAATGCCA
>NC_057794.1:593858163-593896212 GCF_018294505.1 Triticum aestivum
GAAAGGGCTTTAAAAGAAATACCACAGTCGGGTGTCTTAGCGACACCACATAAAGTGCTTTAAAAGAAATGCCACAGTCGGACGTCGGGGCGACATCACAGAAAGGGCTTTAAAAGAAATGCCATAGTCGGACATCGGGGCGACATCACAGAAAGGGCTTTAAAAGAAAGTAAAATACAACAATGCAACAGTCGGACGTCTGAGCGACATCGCAGAAAGGGCTTTTATTCACAAGGAAATAATGCTCATAATAAATATTCAATTCATGAGAATAAATGGGTTAGTCCATCCACATGAATAATCATTTAACCGGACTTAGCACTCATGCGATTCACCAGAGTCTCTGTCATCAAAACTGACATTTGATCAGGATAAGATAATATCGATCTAGGAAATTTAATAGATGATTTGGAGGAATATATGACTCTGCAGAGTTTGTACAAAATTTTTCCCATAGCTAACGGATTTCCGTAGTCACGAAGGACTAGTTCCGTTTACGGTATTTCGGAAGAAAACACAGCTAACCAGTACACACCCATCCTACCTCTCGATGCTAGGAATCACCCTAGACATCGTCCAAGAAAAACTTTTGACACGGGGAGATCACAATCTCGAATAGCATGGGATCAAATTTATATACGCGCGCTCTAAGGGGTGCCCCCCTCTCGGTCCCAACCGGAAACACCCATGCCCCCTGACCGGATGACTGGCTTTAATCCAGGGCCATGGAACCATCATCACGGCCTCTCCTTTTGGTGTGTACCAGGAAAGCGATTTTCAACTTACTAAACCATATTCCTTGCGGAAAACATGTGGTAGTACAGGGAAGGAAATGAGAGGAACTGGACCGATACGGTTTGACACTGAAGTCACATAGTCTGGCATAAGACTGGCATGCTACGACACTGCCATCTTACCCATCCTCATGCCAACACATGGCCATTCATACTCACATCCATCCACTTATGGATCATCGAACTCACTTACCTCAATATTGCATAAAATAACGTTCATCGATATGCTCCTCAACATGCCATGAAACTAACTAAATGAAAAACATGCCAAGACACTCATCATATCAAAAGTTCAAACATGCTTGCCTGGTTCAGAGTAGTCGGAGCCTAGCTCGGTGAAGTTCGCGGCTCCGTCACCTCCTTCGGTATCTACGGTATAAAGAAAATATATGCGCTATCTTAAATACCAAGGGGTGCACAAAAAGTATTCCAAATTTTTTTCAAATAACTCTGATAAAAAACTAGACAAAATTTTAAAGAGAACAGAAAAAGAATCAATCAAAAATACTTTTCTGTTTAAAAGTTATAAGGGTTTTTGTCTAGGGACTCATCTGTAATGAAACAGAAAGTTCCCAGGGGCTAGCTTATAAAAACAGAAAATGCTTCGGCAGAAACTACGCCAGCCCAAAGGGAAAGCGCATTTGGCAGAAGGCGTTTTCAGAAAACGCTTCGTTTAGAAAGGACAGAGAGGCTGACAGCGGGTCCCGCCTGTCAGGTTTGAATATACGAACGGGGCGACAGATTTCGCCGGTGCCCGTGAGCCGCGGTGGTCGTCGGCGGCGATCCACGGCGAGGCAGGAAGATCGGAGGGTACCTCCGTGTTTAGGGCGCCATTCCGTGTCGGTTGGTGGTGGTGGTGGTCGCCGGCGAGTACCACGTCGACGGCGAGCCTGGCTCCGGCGGACGGCGGCTTGGGTGGTTGCGGACTTCGTCGGAGAGAGCTGTGAAGATCAAATTGAGGAGGGGGTTAGGCTTTTGGTAGCTAGAGGGGGTAACGGACGGGGTTTGGGCGCCGGAGACGGCCTCACCGGAGCGAATCGAGCTGGTGGCCGAGGCGGAGCGAGGCGGCCGGAGTCGAGGAAGAAGGGCCCCTCGAGGCTCTTCTAGTTGCTGGTCGGGGTCCAGTGAGGTGGTGGAGGTGTGCGGGGGCGAGAGGGAGCTTAGGGGCGCTATATATAGCCGGCCCGAGGCGGTTGCCGTGAACGGGATAAGTCCGGTAAGTGATTACGGCAGCGCTGTGGTTGGGCAGTGGGATTAGGGGCTTGGGCAACGCCGTTGAGGTCCACCGGTTCCATTTAGGTGCTAATCGGGCTGGGATTTGGTACTAGGGGCGAGTTCGACAGAACGAGACGGTGCGGGCCCGTCGGCGGCAGTGAGCACGTTTCGTGCTTGCCGGGCCACGGCGACGGTGCCACGGGCGTGCGCTGGCATGCATGAGGCCACGCGGAGAGCAGAGGGGCGTTGGGCGGCGCCGAACGGCGTTGAGCCGCCGTTCCGTCCCCTGTCGGCCGCCACGGGAGGTCCCGACGCCGCAGAAGACGCCGGCGAGGGCGGGCCAGCGTGCCACCGACGCCAGGAAGAGGCCAAGTGCATGTGTGGTGCTCCAGACAGTAGGAAGAGGCGGCGAGGAACGTGCCAAGTGCACTGTGAGCATGTGTCTGAACCTCTGACAAAGAAAACGACACTGAAATCTGAATTTTCTGAATTTGCAAAGGAACAGTGCAGCTCAGGTGTTCGACAGAATGTTTTTGGCCTCTGGTGATTTTTCCTTGAGCTGATTTTTGGTAGAGTGGCTTCTCATTGCTCTAGTAGGCTGCCTGATTTTTGGTGAAATTTTTGGAGAAGTGTAGGTATGAATTTCACCAAATTTGGCAAATCTGGTCCAAACTTGCAGAGACTGAATTTTGAAAAATTTGAAAAGAGGAGGAGTGGATCAAGATGGTTATGGGTTGTGGGTACAAAGGACTATCCAGGAGAGTTGGTTTGGGATAAAAACTCAAAGGCAAAGTGGTACTTGCTTTGAAAATCACTAAGGCTCAAAATAATTTGCAGAATTGATTTGAGGGGAAAAATAATTAGAATAAAATCCAAAACTTGCTTGGATTAGTTGGGACAGAGAACTTAGGCTGATTACAAGGAGGAGGGGAGGTTTTGGAGGGGTTTTACCACATGGGAAAAAATGCCAAGTCATGGGTGGTTTCCAAGATATGAATATCCCAAATTTTCATAGAGTCTCTTTTTAAAAGAAAAACAAATTAAACTCCCAAAATAATTTGAGAGGGAACCAACAGAGAAGAAGTTTCAAAAGATCAAACACCACATTTTGAAGAAAAAATAAAAATCCTTGCCAAAGAAAAGAAAGTTTTTAAGAGGAAGGATTTTCTGGAAAAAAAATTAAATGGCCTCTTTTCAAAAACCACAAAGTTTTTGATGAAAACCAAATTAAAATTTTGGAGTGTCACATCCTTGGGCATCATACTCCTTGGGATCAGGGGACAGGTTCGGCTGCTTGCCGGCCATGGCCACGACCCGGTCCAACATCTTCTTCTCTTCGGCAATCACAAGGGACTCGGCCAGCCGGCTGCTGGCGGCAGCGCACTCGGAGGACTTCTTGTAATCGCCAGCTACGGTGATGACGCCCTTGGAACTCGGTATCTTCATCTTGAGGTATGCATAGTGGGGGACTGCCATGAACCTGGCCAAGGCGGGTCGGCCAAGCAACGCATGGTAGGGGCTCTCCAGGTCCACCACTTCAAACCAGATCGCTTCCCGGCGGAAATGCTCCTTGTCCCCAAAGAGTACATCAATCTTGATCTTGCCAATGGGGCGCAGGACAAGCCGGGTACGATGCCATGGAACACTGTCTGAGTAGGTATGAGTTGCTTCGTCTTGACATTCAGTTTCTCCAGGGTGTCACGGTACAGGATGTTGATGCTGCTCCAGCCGTCTATCAACACACGGGAGAAACGGGCGGCGTGTATGTCCGTCGCGATGGTGGCTTCTAGGACCAACGCATAAGAGCCGGGAGACGGCATCACCTCTGGGTGGTCGGCCCGGCTCCAGCTGATAGGTTTTTCTGACCAATGCATGTGTCCGGCGGGGTTGGCAGCGACCACGCTGACTTCCTGGTGATTTCGACGTTTGCCGCGCCGGTCTTCGGGCTGGCTTGTAAAGACGATGTAGGTCGCATGCTCGTCGGGGAACTCATTGTGCACGGCTCCGACTGCGGGCCGAGCGACCGGCGGCGGCGGAGCCGGAGGCGGCACGAGCCCTTCGCCTTTGGAGATTCGGGTGAGCCAATGGCACTTCCGGGTTGTGTGGTTGGACAGCTTCGCGCCGCTGTGGAATTTGCACGGGGCATCAAAAGTTTTCTCGTAGGAGAAGGCCGGCTGCCAAGCCGGCCGGCCGCCCTTGGGTTTCTTGGGCGCGGGCCGCCCTTCAGGCGGCGCGTCTTCGACTGTGGCCACCTGCAGACTGGCGGGAGGCGGCGCAGTGCCCTTGCGCTTGTGATCGTTCGGGTGTGGGCGTCGGCCGGAATCCCCTGCCGGCGACTTGGGCGCCGGGTTGAGTACTTTCTCGGACGCGTCTACCCGGAGCTCGGTCTTCATCGAAGAGTCGGCGGTGGCGTATTTGTCCGCTATGTCCAGAAGCTCGTCGAGGGTAGTCGGCTCGTCGCAGAGGAGCTTGTGCTTGAGGAGGGTGCCTTCTCGGCACCCGGCAGTGAAGTATTCTATGGCTTGCACCTCGTGCACCCCCTCGCAAGAGTTGCGGAGCTCGGCCCAACGCGTGAGGTAGTCGCGAGTGGACTCGGCCGGGCCTTGCACGCACAAGGAGAGCTGCCTGGGCTTGGGAGCCTGCTTGTAGGTGCTGGTGAAGTTGCGGATGAAAGCTTCAGTGAAATCTAGCCAGCTGTTGATGCTGAAGGGCTTGAGGCTGTTGAGCCAGGTCCGCGCCGTGCCTTGCAGCATGAGGGGCACGTACTTCACGGCAACGCGCCGGTTGCCGTTGGCTATGCTAACCGCTGTGGAGTAGTCGATCAACCAATCTTCCGGCTTCACGGAGCTGTTGTACTTGGGCGTGTCTCTTGGGAGAGAGAACCCTTTGGGGAAGGGCTCGTCGCGGATGCGGGGGCCGAAACAAGGCGGGCCGACATCGTCTTCTTCTTCCAGCGCCAGGGACCGCGCCAGGCGGTCAATCCGATGGCGGGCGTCGTTCTCGCCGACTCCTTCGCGGCGACCTAGTCGGCCGCTGAGAGTCGCGCCACAGGCGGCGGGGTGGGATATCTCTCTCCACGGGGCCAAGGCGGAGGCAGGTTGCCCCGCCATTCCATGGCTCGGGGATGGCCTTCTGCGTCTCGCTCGATGGAGATTCGGGTCCGGCTTCGGCTGGCAGCCAGCTCTTTCTCGCGCCGCGCGCGGGTGTTGCTTGTAGTCGGTGTCCGGGACGTCGCACCGTGATCTCGGCGCTGGGGAGGGCTTCCCGTGCGGGTGTCGGCTTCGTGCCGCCGTGCGGCCGCATCAATCAGCTGCTGGATGCGCCTGGTCATGTGGGGGAGTTCTTCGGCGTCCAATCCGTCCAACTCGTCTACGGCCGCCTGGACGGCACGCAAGTTCTCGAGTGGAGTGGCATAGACCGGGCGGTCGACTCCCAGCGTGTCGGTGATGACAGCGCCGCGTTGCTTGACAACGCCGGCCCGGCTTGGCCCGCCCGGGGCCGGCGTGCCGAAGGCGGCGCGGTCAGCTTCACGCTGGTAGGCCTTAGTGAGGCGTCTCATGGAAGCCAGCCTCCGGCCCTCCGCGAGGAGAGCGAGGCGGCGTGCCTCCAGTGCTTCGTCGTCGGCATCAACCGGGAGCGGGATGGACAAGTCGTGGTCCGCCGTGTGCCGGGCGTCGTGGGCGCTCTCGTCAGCCGTGCCGCCGTGGTCGATGATCATCACCTCGGCGGTGACAGTGTCGCAGCCATTGGTCCGGGGAAGCGGGTCGTTGTAGATCGCGACGTTGGTGGGGAAGGTGTCGAGTGAGGCCGTGTCAGAGTCGACAGGCATCGGGTCGGTGGAGCCAACCGACTCCAAATCCACAGCAGGCTCACCGGAGACATGGAGCTGGCCGAGGAAGTTGGCGAGGTGGTCGGTGCCCGCATCGAAGGCGAGCTCGTCGGAGATGAGGGTTTCGTCGAGGAGATCGGTGAGGCTGCTCGCCGCGCAGACGCTGGTGACGCCTTGCAGCGCATCGTGGCAAGCGCCATCGGGCGTGCCGGGCTGCCTACGCTCGCTGGGGAGGAAAAGGGTTCCCGTCCAGAATAGGTCTCCGGATGATGGTGCACCTGGCCCCATGGTGGGCGCCAAATGTCGGGTGGTAGGTGCGACATATGCCAACAGGTGGCTTATCATTGTGGGAGCCAGTAAGACATCACTGGTTCCTGGAAACAGGATGAGGCGAAGACATGCATGCCAGCGAATCTTACCCAGCTTTGGGGCTCTCCGTGGAGATAACACCCCTACTGCTGCTCTGCGGGGTCTCCGCATGATCACTAGATGAACAAGTAGCTACACAATGCTCCTAGAGCTATTTTGTGAGAGGAGGAAGAAGGGCATGACTGGCTTGCTTCTTCTCCTTGTGTGGTGTCTAAAACTAGCTGGGGATCGAACCCTTTGCATGGGTGCCCCGGGGGTTTATATAGGCCTACCCCCGGGGGTACAATGGTAATCCGACTGGGCGTGGGGCCCAGCCGTCTGTGACAGCGCTCGCCGGCTTCTGCGCCGGCTGCTGGGGCCCGCCGACTGGTGGGTCCCGCCGGCTGCCGGCCCCTTGGTTGACAGGCAGGCCCCACTGTCCAGGACCTTGACGGCGGCTGGTTACTGTTGCTCGATCTTGGTGACGTGGGCTTCGTCGAGGTAGGCGTGGCTACAGTGCCGCCGTTTGGCGGGCGATTGCTGTAGCCTCACCGCGTCTTGTCTCCTTAATGGGGTGTCTCCTTCGGGGGAGGCGGCAAGCCGGCTGAGGGGAGCCGGCTCTGTCTTGGGCCGACTGGGGGAGGCGTGGCCGCCTTTGGGTGTCTCTCTGCCCGAAGGGGCCCACTGCCCGTGGGCTGTACTGGTAGTCCA
The DNA here is from genome assembly GCF_018294505.1 of Triticum aestivum. Taxonomy (NCBI): domain Eukaryota; kingdom Viridiplantae; phylum Streptophyta; class Magnoliopsida; order Poales; family Poaceae; genus Triticum; species Triticum aestivum. The sequence continues at coordinate 593,865,061 of NC_057794.1, forward strand.
TCGTGGATGACATCAGGGTCAACATGGAAACAGTGCTGCGCCGGACGGGTCGTGGCCACCCGTATGGAGCACTGTGCCGGTCGTGCTCTGGGATTCGGGGGTGGCAGGCTTCACTGTAGACACGCCCCGTCACATCGCCGTTAGGTGGACGCAAACTTTGAGGGTACGGTCTCGACCACTTTGTGGGAGCCGGCTTCTTGGAGTCGGCCTTCTCGCGGCCGGCTTCTCGAAGCCGGCCCTCCTGTGGCTTTCTTCTCGAGGGCTAAAGTCGGGCCGCCTTCTGATAGCCGGCCTGGGTGACAGCCAGCAAGGGGAAGGCGGCCCCACGTCTTGGATTCTTGAGAGCCGGACGGGCTCGTAATTTTTTCAGAAGGGCCAGGGGAAGCCGGCTAGGCTACCCATGGCTATTTACTCCAACAAGCCGGCGGCAGTTCAAGGACAACAGACAACAACTCAAGACTTAGGTGAAGCTTGTTTGCTCCCTAGTCATCAAAACCCCATCAATTCCATCACAACTAGACGTAGGCTTTTACCTTCATCGAAGGGGCCGAACTAGTATAAACTCTCTTGCGTCCCTGTGTCCGCTTTAACCCCTTCAAGCTAACCTGTCGCGATGGCTCCACGACTAAGTCCCTTCTCTAGGACATCTTCCGTGACAAAACCACGACAGTACCGGTTCGTGGCGAACCTTTAGCACCAGTTCATGCCACGAACCAGTACTAATGAGAGTGGTGGCAGGATGTTGTCAGAGTGGGGCCCCTCCAGCACCTTTAGTACCAGTTCGTGCCACGAACCGGTACTAAAGGTCGTCCTATATAAACCCGTCGTCCACCAGCACTCTGTTCTTCCCCCTTTCCCCTCTCCCTTTCCTCTATTCTTCCCTTCTTCCTCTCGAGTTCATCACAAAATTTTCCCCAAATTTGTCAAGATTTGCAGGCCCCCATCCATTCAAATGATCACATAGGTTAGCAACTTTGTCCTTTCATCTCTCATTGCTAGATTAGCTCTTGCATAGGTTTATATAGTGATTAATTGTGGGTTTTAGTAATTTGGGAGGAATTATATGTGGTAGTATTTGATTTATATGCAAATTGAGGTCAAAATAACACTTAGTTTGCATATGTAGGTGTGGTTTACTTAGTGCCTTCTAAATCTCCGTCGTAACCACCGTCGATCGCCCGCACCGTCCCGTCGCCGGCACCACCTTGTGGTGAGCCTCTTGTTCATGAAATTTTATATAAAAAATTGATGTTTGTGTGATTTGGATATATAGTTACTCGTATAATTATCTTACCCGTATGTTGTTTGTTATACATAGTGCCATGGTTTTGATATCCGTCCCCGTCGGCCCTCGTCCTTGTTATGATTCGGATGTGGTATATTCTTTTTTAAAACTATTTGTTGCATTTCGTGTTTATGACAAATTATGCCCATCAAGCTGACATAGATATTTGTATGTAGGAGGTAGTTGAACCGGAAATTCCAACCGACCCTATTGTCGAGAGGTTAAATTTAGTTGAAAGAGAAAACGAGGATTTGAAAGAAAAATTGAAAAGAATTGAGGGGGAGAAGATAGAATTGGAGTTGCATGTTGTCGATATCGTCGATGATCACTAGATTAAGATGGAGAAAATACGCTTGAAGATTAGAAAGATTAGAAAATATGCCATTCATAGTGAGGCTTGGTATCATTATGCTGTTGGATCAATTGTTACCTTAGTTGCAATCTTGATCGCATTTGTTGTTGCATTTAAATTCTTTAGCTAGAGAGTTATTTGTTTGTTGCATTTAAGTGTTGTATGAACTTTATGTATTGTATTAATTTGGTGTTTTCGGTGCTGTGTATTGAAGATGAGCCGGCAATGGATGTACGATGACCGATGCTCTCCCAAGTACATTAATGGCGTGCATACTTTTCTGCTTGCGCCTGAGGCAAACAAGCGGGCAGATGGTTTTATGCCTTGTCCATGTGCTGGCTGTAAGGATGGTCACAATTACTCTATGTCAAGAACCATTCACGTCCACCTGTTTGAGTCCGGTTTCATGCCCCACTATAATGTTTGGACCAAGCACGGAGAAACAGGGGTTATGATGGAAGACAATGAAGCAGGAGAGGACGATGACAACTATCCTAGCCACGGGTTCCCTGAATATGATGATACAACAATGAGGGAAGAAGCTGAGCCGGTAATGCGGGAAGAAGCTGAGCCGGCAATGCGGGAAGAAGCTGAAGAAGAGGCATCGGATGAGCCTGTTGATGATCTAGGTCAGGCCATTGCCGATACAAAGAGAAACTGCACAAGTGATTTGGAGAAGAAGAAGTTGCAGCGCATGTTAGATGATCACAAAAAATTGTTGTACCCGAATTGCGTAGGCGACAAGAAAAAGCTGGGCACCACACTGGAATTGCTGCAATGGAAGGCAGAGAATGGTGTATCTGACAAGGGATTTGGAAAGTTGTTAGTAATGATAAAGAATATGCTTCCAAAGGACAACGAATTCCCCGAGAGTACGTACGAAGCGAAGAAGGCTGTCTGCCCTCTAGGGTTAGAGGTGCAGAAGATACATGCATGCCCTAATGATCGCATCCTCTACCGCGGTGAGTACGAGGATTTGAACGCTTGCCCGGTATGCGGTGCATTGCGCTATAAGATCAGCCGCGATGACCCTCGTGATGTCGAGGGCGAGCGCCCCAAGAAGAAGATTCCTGCCAAGGTGATGTGGTATGCTCCTATAATACCATGGTTGAAACGTTTGTTCCAAAGCAAAGAGCATGCCAAGGCAATGCGATGGCACAGAGAAGACCGTAAGAAAGACGGAAAGTTGAGAGTACCCGCTGACGGGTCGCAATGGAGAAAAATCGAAAGAAAGTACGTGAAGGAGTTTGCAGATGATGGAAGGGACGTATGGTTTGGTCTAAGCGCAGATGACATTAATCCTTTTGGGGAGCAGAGCAGCAACCATAGCACCTGGCCTGTGACTCTATGTTTGTATAACCTTCCTCCTTGGTTGTGCATGAAGCGGAAGTTCATTATGATGCCCGTGCTCATCCAAGGCCCTAAGCAACCCGGCAACGGCATTGATGTGTACCTAAAGCCATTAGTTGAAGAACTCTTACAACTGTGGAATGGAACAGGTGTACGTGCGTGGGATGAGCACATGGGGGAAGAATTTGACCTAAAGGCGTTGCTGTTCGTGACCATCAATGATTGGCCTGCTCTCAGTAACCTTTCAGGACAGACAAACAAGGGATACCGCGCATGCACGCACTGTTTGGACGATACCGACAGTATATATTTGGCTAATTGTAAGAAGAATGTGTACCCGGGACATCGTCGATTTCTTCCGAGCAGGCATCCCGTAAGAAAGAAAGGCAAGCATTTCAAAGGTGAGGCGGATCACCGGACGAAGCCTCGCCACCGTACTGGTGCTGATGTACATGATATGGTCAAGGATTTGAAGGTGGTCTTTGGAAAGGGTCCTGGTGGACAACCTGTTCCAAATGACGCTGACGGGCGCGCACCCATGTGGAAGAAGAAATCTATATTTTGGGACCTACCCTATTGGAAATACCTAGAGGTCCGCTCCGCAATCGACGTGATGCACGTGACGAAGAATCTTTGTGTGACCCTGCTTGGTTTCTTGGGCGTGTATGGGAAGACAAAAGATACACCTGAGGTATGGGAGGACCAGCAACGTATGCACGGAAAAGACGGCATACATCAGGGTCATGCAAGCTACGCTCTTACCAAAGAAGAGAAGGAAATCTTCTTTGAATGCCTGCTCAGTATTAAGGTACCGTCTGGCTTCTCATAGAATATAAAGGGAATAATAAACATGGCAGAGAAAAAGTTCCAGAACCTAAAGTCTCATGACTGCCACGTGATTATGACACAACTGCTTCTGGTTGCATTGAGGGGGCTTCGATCGAAAAACGTTCGATTAGCCATTGTGAAGCTATGTGCATTCCTCAATGCAATCTGTCAGAAGGTAATCGATCTAGAAATCATACCAAGGTTAGAGAATGATTTGGTGCAATGTCTGGTCAGTTTCGAGTTGGTGTTCCCACCATCCTTCTTCAATATCATGACACACGTCCTAGTTCACCTATGCGAAGAGATTAACGTTTTGGGTCCTGTATTTCTACACAATATGTTCCCCTTTGAGAGGTTCATGGGAGTCTTAAAGAAATATGTTCATAACTGTGCTAGGCCATAAGGAAGCATCTCCAAGTCCCATGAAAATGAGAAGGTCATTGAGTTTTGTATTGACTTTATTCCTGACCTTAAGCCGATTGGTGTTCCTGAATCGCGGCATAAGGGCAGACTGGATGGAAAAGGCATGCTAGGAGGGGATCAAATAATATGTATGGACGGACATTCTCTCACTGAAGCACACTATAGAGTTCTATAGAATTCCACCTTGGTGGCCCCGTATATGGAAGAACACAAGAATTTGCTACTCTGCAAACACCCAGAGCGGTCTAATGACTGGATTACACGTGAACAAACCCAGAGTTTCGCCAGCTGGTTGCAGACACGTACCATGCATGATGCCTCTATTGAAGATGACCTGTACTTGCTGTCTCAGTTACCATCTTCGAATATAATGACTTTCAAAGGGTACGGGATAAATGGTAATACATTTTACACGATCGCCCAAGATAAGAAGAGCACCAACCAAAACAGTGGTGTCCGCTTTCATGCACAAACCAAGACGGGAAAGGAAACATATTATGGTTATATACAGGACATATGGGAACTTGACTATAGACATGGTTTGAAGGTCCCTTTGTTTCGGTGCAAATGGGTCAATATGACACGAGGCGGGGTAACGAAAGACCCACAGTATGGAATGACAATAGTGGATCTCAACAATCTAGCATATGCAGACGAACCATTCGTCCTAGCCAATGATGTGGCACAGGTTTTCTATGTGAAGGACATGTCTACCAAGCCGAGAAAAAGAAAAGATAAGGAAGCGAATGCATCATACGATGAGCCAAAGCGGCACATAGTTCTTTCTGGGAAGAGAAACATCATGGGAGTGGATGACAAGACAGACATGTCAGGAGATTATGAAAAGTTTGATGAAATTGCTCCATTCATAGTGAATATTGACCTGAGCATCCCGTTAAATGATGAAGATTTTCTATGGTTACGGTGCAAAGGGACACACGGGAAGAAAAAGTTTCACACCCAAAGATCTGGGATGTGATCGGCTTCACTATATATCATCACTTTCTTCTGTGTTTCACACCCAGGAGGGAATCTCTGTAATAGTTAGGGTAGTTATGTGTTTTGGCATTTGAAACGCGAAGAAATGTTATGTGCAAACAAATTCTTTCATGCATTTACTGATTTTTTCAGTTAAACTGAAAAACAGTTCGTGTACAAAATGGACAATCTCTTTCGAACTATCAGGGTTTCAGATGAAAACTCATCTGTTACAAAGGCATTTCATTTTTTAAATAACCTAAGCATTACAAAATTGAATATAATGATAAAACACACTAATATTAAACATAATAAAAAAGAATCACTGAAAAATGTATTTTTAAAGTTAAGTTATTCACAAACTAGTGATTCACACAAATTTCAAATAATTCAAAATTTAAACTATTCAAATTTGAAAACTACCGGCACTAACAGAAAGTTTGAAATTTTTTGTACCTAAAGCAAAAATATTCACAAAGAAACTCTAAATATAGCAAAAAACAACTAAAAATAAATAAAGCAGAAAAGAAAAAACTAAATGAAAAAAGCCCACCTACTAGGCCACAGCAGCCTGCATACGACTAGAAACCCAAATTCTAATTGGGCCAGGATGCAGGCCCGCTAGCCCAATAGGCCCATCAGGGCATAGCTGTAGACGTAGGCCCAGAAGGCCTGCGTATGAGAGGAGCTCGAGACAGAAGCTGTGGCGGGGCTTATAAGCAGGTGCGAGTGCCCCTCGGCTAGCGAGGTGGGACTAAACTTCTGCGCCCCTCGCCTGGCAGCGCACCCCCTTTAGTACCGGGTCGTGGCTCCAATCGATACCAAAGGGGGGTGTCGGTGTCAAAACTGGCGGATCTCGGGTAGGAGGTCCCGAACTGTGCGTCTAGGCCGGATGGTAACAGGAGACAAGGGACACGAAGTTTTACCTAGGTTCGGGCCCTCTCGATGGAGGTAAAACCCTACGTCCTGCTTGATTAATATTGATGATATGGGTAGTACAAGAGTAGATCTACCACAAGATCGGGAGGCTAAACCCTAGAAGCTAGCCTATGGTATGATTGTTGATTTGTATGTTGTCCTATGGACTAAAACCCTCTGGTTTATATAGACGCCGGGTAGGGTTAGGGTTACATAGAGTCGGTTACAATGGTAGGAGATCTGCATATCCGTATCGTCAAGCTTGCCTTCCACGCCAAGGAAAGTCCCTCCCGGACACGGGACGAAGTCTTCAATCTTGTATCCTCATAGTCCAGGAGTCCGGCTGAAGGTATAGTCCGGCTATCCGAACACCCCCTAATCCAGGACTCCGTCAGTAGCCCCTGAACCAGGCTTCAATGACGACGAGTCCGGCGCGCAGATTGTCTTCGGCATTGCAAGGCGGGTTCCTCCTCCAAGTACTTCATAGAAGATTTTGAACACAAAGATAGTGTCCGGCTCTGCAAAATAAGTTTCCACATATTGCCATAGAGAGAATAATATTTACACAAATCTAATCTGCTGACGTATTCCATGGTGCGACATCATACCACGGCCAAGCTTTTATTCGAACCATTTTACTGTCCCATCTCAGCGCGTTATGCGAGGTGGTTTCCTTGGCACGTCTTGTTAAAGCATAGATCGTGTCCCCTTATTCCGGGATTCTCATCAATACGGGCGTGGGTGACCCAACCGCGCCATTGATTACGGCGCTTGGAGATAAGCGAGTTTTATCAGGCTGGTGGGGACATGTAGCTGCTAAGGATGGCAATGGGTCGGGTTTGGATCGGGTTGAACAATATCAAATCCATATCCATATCCTTGAAGACAGTCTTTGCCCGTCCATGAAAAAGTCCATGGGTGGAAAATTGTGTCCATGTCCAAACCCGATGGATATCCATACCCACTAGATATCCATTGGGTCCTCTCAATATATACAAATATGACATAAGACAATGTTAACATAAGATCTTCCATTCTTCACCTCGTGGCACTAATATCATTTAGTATTTTACTAACAGATGGAATAATGAGTCATTTAATGAGGAGATAAAAATAAAGGAAGGGGCGCTGGAGTATGTTAGTGGGGATTGAATGTCAACTAATGCAAGTTACGGTGGGGATTGTGCAATTCCTTTTGCATGATTTACATAAAAAAAGTTTAAAATTGCAATGGGAGATGTGACTATGGGGTAGGGATAGCAGATTTTTGCCCATTAATGCATACTATCGGGTCGGGTTTGGATATCATGGGTACAAGATTATATCCATGCCCTACCCGGGAGCAATCGGGGCGGATTTGGGCGCCGCCCATGGGCACAAAAGCATATCCAAACCCTATCCATTCGGGTCGGATATCCATGTCCATGGGTAAAATTGCCATCCGTAGTAGCTGCGTCCACCCATATAAGGGGATAAAGATCCACCTTTCCACCTATGCTTTCTTCCTCCTTCACCTATCCATTCTTGCGCACTCGAGCTCTAGCGCCCAAGTCCGCACTCCCAACCTCAACCTTCTCCAGCCATGTCCGGAGCGGGAGGCAAGTGGATGGTCTCCTCCGTCACGGAGGGACATATCAAAAAGCTGAGAAAGGCCGGATACCTGTCTAACGACATCGCGTACCGGCTCCACGAAAAGGGGCAGCTCATCCCCACCCCTAGGCCCCATGAGAGGGTGGTGTTCCTCCCCCATTTCCTCTGCGGACTGGGCTTCCCTCTCCACCCATTTGTCCGGGGGCTCATGTTCTACTACGGCCTGGATTTCCATGATCTGGCCCCGAACTCCGTCCTCAACATCTCGGCGTTTATCATCGTGTGCGAGGCCTTCCTCCGCATTCGCCCCCATTTCGGGCTCTGGCTCAAGACTTTCAACGTCAAGCCGAAGGTGATGCGCGGCAGCCAGGCGGATTGCGGAGACGCCATGGTGGGCAAAATGGCCAACGTCCTCTGGCTCGAGGGCTCCTTTGTGGAGACCCTGAAGGGGTGGCAATCGGGGTGGTTTTACATCACCGAGCCGCGCGACGCCGAATGGGTCGCACCCCCCGAGTTCCGGTCCGGACCCCCAACGCGGCTCACGTCCTGGAAAGAGACGGGCCTGTCGTGGGGTAAAAAAGGAGAGCTGACCGGACTCCAAACATGCGTCAAAACCCTGGTGGACAAGAAGCTCAAACTTGTCAATGTAGTCCAGGTTATCCTCATCCGCTTGATCCTCCCGTGCCAACAACGGGCTTTCAACTTGTGGGAGTTCGACCCGGCACGGCACCAAACTCTGAGCAGGCTCTTCGACACAACGTACGAATATGCCTGGAAGGTGCTTTTCAAGGGCGCCGAGGCTCCCGCATCTGCTACTGAGGATCGCGGATTCAGTGCGCAGCGTCACGCTCTTGCGATAAGCTGTTTTTTCCTTTTACAGGGTATCAGTTTTTCATAGTTTGACTCTATGCGGGATCTAAGCTCCCTTTCCTTTGAGAGGATTGGCAGGTGACGTCCGGACAGATCAACTGTCCGGCCCCTTTGCCCGAAGGCCCAGCGGACATTCGCTTGGCAAGGCTGCTGGTTCCGGCACCCTATGTGGTGCCGGAGAAGAAGGTCAAGAAGAAGGCCACGGGGACTCGAAAGAGTGCCCGACGCCCGAAGGTGTCGGATTCGTCATCCGACGAATCCAAGACGCACTCCTCCCGTGAAGACAAGGAGGAGGAAGAAGAGACCCCTCCCCCTCCAGCGGGGGAAGGGAAGAAAAGGAAGGCCGCCCCAACTGGGGAGGCCAAAGGGTCCAAGAAGGGGAAAACCCTTCCTCCGGACTACTCCACCGACGCCGACGGCGGCGGAGAGGAGTGGGCGCCTAGGGCCAAGCCCCTGGCCAAATTGTAAGTATCCGGATACCAGAGTAATTCATAGTATTCGCTTATTGCACAGCTTTCCCTCACGTCTAATATGTTTATGCAGCCCGCCCAAAGACCGGCTCGACGCGTCGTCGAGCGGCTCATTGGAATCGTCGGATGTTAACTCGCTTCTGACGGCTTCCTCCCCCCACCCTACGGACGACACCGAAATGTTGTCCCAACAGGTTCCAAGCCGGGAGGAGGTGGTCCTGGAGGCGCCGCAAGGCGACCTCCCGGACTCCAGGAGCCAAGGGGATGAAACCCCCCAGGGCTCCAAGTCCGGCTCTAGGCCGGACACTGCTCCGGAATCTTCAAAGGTTCCAGAGTCCGGTGGGCGACCTCCTTCCAAGAGGAGCCAGCCCACTGTGCCGGTGGCCCCCGTCCAACCGGAGGCGCCGGACAATATGATGGAGGCGCTCCAAGTAGCCTCCATCGACGAGGAGCATCGCTCTATTATGAGTGCGGTGGTCCAGAAGGTTCAGTCTGCCAAGAGCGGACTGACTGAAGCTTGTACTAGCCTTTTGACAGGCTTTGGGGTAAGTAAAGAAAGTGTAAATAATAGTACCGCATAGACAGTAGCCCCTGATGCTCTGTTTGGTGTTCGGGAAGAAAAGCCGAATAGAGGATCAAATAGAATTTGCAGGAGTCTAACAAAAATGAGTCAATATGCATGTGCAGGCTACCCTTCTTGCATCCGCCGCACTGACTGCAGAAGTGGACATGCTAAAGCAGGACCTCGAAAGGTCCGAGCAAGAGCTCAAGCGTGCCAAGAAGCAGCTCGAGGACAATGAAGGTAAGAAATACCTTGTTAATTATATATATATAAAAGGTGCAATTGCAAAAAATGACAGGATTATCGTGGCTATTGTAGGGGCCACGTCTGAGGTGGCGACCCTTAAGCAAGTGCTAGACGAGGCCGGGAAGAGGGCAGCCTCGGAGCGCACCGAGCAGGAGAAGTATGAGGCCGAAGTTGGCAAGGTGCGGCAAGAGCTCCAGGCTCTCATGGAAAAGAATGAGAGTTTGGAGCTTGACTCAAAGACGCGAGCGTCCGAGCTCGCGGTGGCTGTTGAAAATGCCAAGTCTGCCAAGGCCGAATCCCAGAAGACCCTCCAGGAGTTGGATGAGGTGAAGAAGATAGCGGCGGGTAAGGCATTCTTTATGCAAAGCAAACACATAAACGTGAGTTACTTGTTACTTACCCAAATCCGGAGTTCTCCAGGAGCGTTCGCGGACCTTCCCCGGAGTGTGTCCGATGCCGCCGCATTCTATCGAGCCGAGGAGGGCAGCTCAACGGAGAAGGTGTTCTGGTCTCAGTACGCTGAGGCCGGACACCCCGTGCCCCTGAGCGACCAGCTAAAGCAACTGGTCGAGCTCCACAAGGCGGCCGAACAGGCCATGAAGGGCCTCATAGTTTGGCTGTGGCCTGGAGAGGCTCAGCCTGGGAGCTATTTCGGGATGGTGCGGCGGCTGGTGGAGGCCTGTCCAAGGCTCGAAGTCATCAAGCGCTCCGTATGCATTGAAGGTGCTCGTAGGGCCCTTGCCCGTGCTAAGGTGCACTGGGGCAAGCTCGATGCTGAGAAGCTTGTGAAGGACGGGCCACCGCCGGGGAAAGAGCATCGCAAGCCCGAGAATTACTATAAGGATGTTCTGAAGGGTGCCCGCCTTGTGGCGGATGAATGTTCTATGGATGTAATTTTTGAGTAAAACTCGCTCGTTTTGTCCTGTGCGCTGAAAACTTGTTCATATGCGCTAAGCAATGCTGTTTGAATTTAAAATATTACCTTCTGTGCGGCTGTTTATCAATTCTGAGAGATGGCGAGTCGCCGGCTTCTGCCCCCGTGCTGCTAGTGCTCGGGTGTTCGGGGATAGACCTGAGCGCTCTTTTTCCCATGTTCGGGTCCTTCGAGGGAGGCGCTCAGCCCAACGAACAAGGCAATTGGACTATAATGCGTGAACACTCTCACTTAGCCATAGAATTCTATAATTTTAAATTTCGGCGAAGCCCCTGGTATTCAGAAGACCGAGTTCGGGGCGCTATCCATGCCTTGGCCAAACAGAGCCGGCTCCTCGCCCTAAGCGGCATAAGTCTTTAAGGACTCGAAAAAAACCTCTCGAACAGCGACCAGCTCTCGCTTCATCATGACAGTCAGTTTTAGCTTTCTCCACTGAGGTGCTCGACCCAGCTCAACCGGGGCACAATCGCAGTGGTTCTCCTAGTGCTACCTTAGCCGATATAGCGGAACGTAAGGCACCAAAACATAGGAGCCAGGCAAACCCAACTATTGACCCAAGACATGATTCGGAGCCGATGCATATAATGCTATAAGTTCGGGGTGCCGCACTTGTTAAAGTGTTCAGACTTCTCACACCATATTGAGGGGTACTAAAGCCCCTGGCGTATTTTGGCCGTACCAACATGTACGGGTGCAACATGTCGTTAAGGAACATATGTAAAGAAAAAAAAGGTAATGCAAAAATAGACGAAAGCTATGCATTGTTTATTAAAAAGGGCTGCGATCAAAGCAGAACGATACAAATAATGCGATAAGTGGAAGGTTGGACTAGTTAACATGTCTGCTCTAGGGGCAAGCTGCGGAATAGTATGCGGAACGGGTATACTGCTCGTGATAGAGACCATCTGGGAGTTCCGTAGTGCGGCGTGGCTTGTCTGCTTCCCTGGTTCTTGCATCGTTTTGTGCAGCAATTGAACTGCCGAACAGGCCTTCTGAAGGATGAAGTCCTGAAAGTAAGAGAAAATTAAAAAATTGGCAGCCCCTGGTACGGTTTAAGCCGTGTTTTGGGCGTGCCGTGATGGTGCCCCTCCCCCTGTGCCCATGGTCTCTCTAGAGCGTAGTTATGTACGCGAAATACTGGCGTCGCCTTTTTGCGGGGGTTGGGGTTGGGGCCGCATTGCTACACCTGCTCGGATCGTGCCAGGCGGTCTTGTTGTAGGTTACTCCGGGCGCGCTTGACGGTGTCCGGTCGTTTAGTGGCCGGACTAGAGAACTGCCTAGCGAGGCTGCTTTGAACTTCCGCTGCAAGGGCCGCCATGTGCTCCTCCGTTCGGAGGGAGCGTTCGGTGTTTCCATTGACCATAATTACTCCTCGAGGGCCTGGCATCTTGAGCTTAAGGTATGTGTAATGCGGTACCGCATTGAACTTAGCGAATGCGGTTCGCCCGAGCAGTGCGTGATAGCCACTGCAAAACGGGACTATGTCGAAGATTAACTCCTCGCTTCGGAAATTATCCGGAGATCCGAAGACCACTTCAAGTGTGACTGAGCCTGTACAGTTGGCTTGTACACCTGGTATTACGCCTTTAAAGGTCGTTTTGGTGGGCTTAATCCTCGAGGGATCTATGCCCATTTTCCGCACTGTATCCTGGTAAAGCAGGTTCAGGCTGCTGCCGCCGTCCATAAGGACTCTAGTGAGATGAAATCCGTCAATAATTGGGTCTAGAACCAATGCGGCGAATCCACCATGACGGATGCTAGTGGGATGGTCCCTTCGATCAAAGGTGATCGGGCAGGAGGACCATGGGTTGAACTTTGGGGCGACTGGCTCTACCGCGTATACGTCCCTTCACGCACGCTTCCACTCCCTTTTAGGGACATGGGTTGCGTATATCATGTTCACCGTCCGCACTTGTGGGGGAAAACCCTTCTGTCCAATGTTGTTCGGTGGCCGGGGCTCCTCGTCGTCATCGCTATGCAGCCCCTTGTCTTCATTTTTAGTGTTTAACTTGCCTGCCTGCTTGAACACCCAACAATCCCTGTTGGTGTGATTGGTTGGCTTTTCGGGGGTGCCATGTATCTGGCACGAGCGGTCGAGTATTCAGTCCAAACTGGACGGGCCCCTAGGATTCATTTTGAATGGCTTTTTCCGCTGACCGGATTTAGAGCCTTTGAATCCGGCATTAACTATCGTATCCTCAGCATTTGTCGCCGTTAATGCGGCGCTTCTGCTTGTTGCGATGCGACCTGCCACTACTGTCCCTCGTGTCCGAATTACCAGGGTTCTTGGTCATATTGTTGCTACGAGCAAGCCAGGTGTCTTCTCCCGTGCAAACGCGGGTCATGAGTGTCGTGAGTGCTGCCATAGATTTCTGTTGTTCCTGTCCAAGGTGCCGGGCCAGCCACTCGTCACGGATATTGTGCTTGAAGGCTGCTAGGGCCTCAGCGTCCGGACAGTCGACTATTTGATTTTTCTTTGTTAGGAACCGTGTCCAGAATTGCCTGGCCGAATTTTTCTGGTTGTTGAATTACGTGACTTAGGTCATCGGCGTCTGGGGGTCGCATGTAAGTGCCCTCGAAATTGTCGAGGAATGCGGCTTCCAGGTCCTCCCAACAATTGATTGATACTGTTGGCAAGCTGTTAAGCCAATGCTGAGCTGGTCCTTTAAGCTTGAGTGGGAGGTATTTGATGGCGTGGAAATCATCGCCGCGGGCCATGTGGATATGGAGGAGATAATCCTCGATCCATACCGCGGGATCTATTGTGCCATCATATGATTCGATGTTTACGGGTTTGAAACCCTCGGGGATTTGATGATCCATTATTTCGTCTGTAAAGCAGAGTGGGTGTGTGGCGCCTCTGTACTGGGCTATATTGTGACGTAGATCCAATGAGCCTTGTCTACTGTGTTCGGCCCCGCCGAATTTGTGGCCGGCGTGACGGTTACCGTCTCGAGCCATGGGTCTTGTTTGCCTTGCCTTGTCCTCCAGCATGTCTCATAAGTCTGGCACATATTCCCGTGCCTTGGTACGGGGTGCGGCTTGAGTGGAGGGCCGAGAGGCCTCTTTGTCGCGACCATGAGGTGGCCGGTCCGCCGCATCAAGTGCTTCCTCCTCTAATTGGGGTAGCAACCTGCGCTTTGGGTAGCTCTTCGAGGGGCGTTCGTGTTTATGCTCTTCGGCCGCAAGGACTTCAGTCCATCTGTCGACTAGCAAATCTTGATCAGCCCTAAGTTGTTGTTGTTTTTTCTTGAGGCTTCTTGCCATGGCCATAAGCCTGCGTTGAAAACGCTTTTGCTCGACGGGATCCTCTGGCACGACGAATTCGTCGTCGTTGAGGCTTGCCTCGTCTTCGGAGGGAGGCATATAATTATTGTCCTCGACCTCTCTGTCTACCGCTCTCTCGTGAGGGCTGGTTTCTCCATCCTCCTGTGCTAAATCTTGCTGGAGGGGGTTTTCTTCGGCGCTTTCCGGAGTATTATTATCTCCCATGCTGGAATCACCGTGTTTGTTTTGGCGGAATTTTGAGCGGCACCGCTGACGCCGGTGCTTAGGCTGTTTCTTGGAGGGGTCATCCTCCGCTGTCCCATCGCCATCTCCCTCTTTTGGGGTGTCCACCATGTATATGTCATATGACGAGGTGGCTTTCCAGGGCCTAGTAGGCGCTGGTTCTTCATCATCTCCTTCATCGGCGTCCATATCGTCGATATCTTCCGAGTCGAAGTCGAGCATGTCGGTTAAGTCGTCGACAGTGGCTACAAAGTGGGTGGTGGGTGGGCTTTGAATTTCTTCATCGTCCGTACCCCAACCTTGCTGACCGTAGTCCGTCCAGGGCTCTCCTAATAAAGAGAGAGACTTCAGTGACTTCAGGATGTCGCCAAAAGCCGAGTGCTGAAAGATGTCCGCGGCGGTGTACTCCATGATCGGCGCCCAATCGGATCCGATCGGCAGGGGCGCGGGGGGCTCGTAGTCCGGAGAGGAGTCCGGCTCCTTGGAGTCACGGGTCTCGCAAAGTACGGGGCTGGTGCTAGGCTCAATCGCCATTGGGGTTGCAGCCCCCGAGGTGGCGTCCAACCGCCCATCCTCGGTCAGCGCAGTTGGCTCCGAAATAAGGGTCGGAGCCGATGCGGATGCGGCCTCCAGGGCACTGTTCGGTGGCAGAGCTAGATTATGCTCGTCGTGATAGTGCGGCGCGCTCGGAAGTGGCTCGAATCCGTCGAAGATCAAGTCTCCGCGGATGTCAGCTGTGTAGTTTAAATTTTCGAATCTGACCTGACGGCCAGGGGCGTAGCTTTCGATTTGCTCCAGACGGCCAAGCGAATTGGCCCGCAGTGCGAAGCCGCCGAAGACGAAGATCTGTCCAGGGAGGAAGGTCTCACCCTGGACTGCATAGCTATCGATGATCGTAGGAGCCATCGAGCCTAACGACGACGACACAGAGGAACTCTCAATGAAAGCACCAATGTCGGTGTCAAAACCGGCGGATCTCGGGTAGGGGGTCCCGAACTGTGCGTCTAGGCCGGATGGTAACAGGAGACAAGGGACATGAAGTTTTACCCAGGTTCGGGCCCTCTCGATGGAGGTAAAACCCTACGTCCTGCTTGATTAATATTGATGATATGGGTAGTACAAGAGTAGATCTACCACGAGATCGAGGAGGCTAAACCCTAGAAGCTAGCCTATGGTATGATTGTTGATGTGTATGTTGTCCTACGGACTAAAACCCTCCGGTTTATATAGACACCGGGTAGGGTTAGGGTTACATAGAGTCGGTTACAATGGTAGGAGATCTGCATATCCGTATCGCCAAGCTTGCCTTCCACGCCAAGGAAAGTCCCTCCCAGACACGGGACGAAGTCTTCAATCTTGTATCTTCATAGTCCAGGAGTCCGGCTGAAGGTATAGTCCGGCTATCCGAACACCCCCTAATCTAGGACTCCCTCAGGGGGGCCTTTAGTACCGGTTGGAGCCACGACCCAGTACTAAAGGGGGGTGCGGTTCCCGCCGCTTCGCCTGGTCAAAACAGACCTTTAGTACCGGTTGGTGGCTCCAACCGGTACTAAAGGTGGGTTCTATATAAGAAAACACTTCAAAAAAAATTCAGTTTCTCATCTCTCCCTCTGCTTCTTTCTCCTCTTCCCCATCGCCGCTCGGCCCGTCCCCGTCCCCGTCGCCGCGCCCCGCCCCGTCCTCCCGTAGTCCCCACCCGGCCCGTCCCCGTCCCCGTCGCCGCGCCGCGCTGCGCCCCGCCCCGTCCTCCCGTCGTCCCCGCCCGGCCCGTCCCCGTCCCCATCATCGCCGCCCCGTCCCCATCCCCGTCGTCACCGCCCGTCTCCGTCCCCGTCGCCGCACCTCGCCGGTGAGCTCCTGCCCCTGCTGTTGGGGATATTATTACTGGACGTAAACCGGCCAGGAGCAGCCGGGTTAACTCTATGAAGATTATAAGCCCATGAAGACGTGAGGATGGTGATACTTTATGAAGGCCCAAGGCCCAAAGGCGAGTTAAGGCCTGTAGATGTAAACCGACTTTCTCATGTAATTTGCATTGTAAGATAGGAAGGATAGAGACCGAGTTAGACACATTGGTGATCCGGCCTCGAGACTCTCTAAACCGGCGGGCGTCGACCTGTGTATATAAAGGGACGACCCGGCAGCGGTTTAGGGACAACAGACAACAACTCGAGAGCCAGGCAAAGCGGATTTGCTACCTGGTCTTCGAAACCCTAGCAATACCAATCACAACTAGACGTAGGCTTTTACCTTCATCGAAGGGGCCGAACTAGTATAAAACCCTCGTGTCGCCCTTGTCCGATTTAACCCCTTTAAGCTAACCCGTAGCGATGGCTCCACGACTAAGCCCTTTCACGAGGACATCTGTCATGACAAACCCACGACAGTTGGCACCCACCATGGGGCTATCGCACGATGGTTTCGAGTTCTTAAAGGGCAGCTTTGATGGACTCAAGGGATACGCTGTGAGCCGGATGATGAAGAGTCGTCGCGGCAAGCTCTACATCAACAATGCAGGATGGGGCCCTGAGGCCGATTCAATCGAATACGGGTACCGGGTCCCCTTTGGTGGGATTCACGTCTTTATCGGCAAGATTGGCGAACCGGGCCCTGAGCCGGACACCTGCACCGACATCATCAAGACGGCTCAGCGTGCAAGCCCTTCCCCAGTTTAGCCCATGGCAAGGCATGTTTTCGTAGGTGTCATCCATGGAACAGAATATGAGGACGGACCGGCGTCCGATGGAGAAACTGTCGTCAGCTCCAACGACGAGTCTTCTGGAGAGACCGAATCGCTCTATCAGTTGCAGGATGGCCGGATTGATGGAGGCTCCAAGGGCAACAGTATTCCGGACTCCCTTGATCTGCCAAACCGGGTTGCTATCTTCATGGCCGGTACGCAATCAGCACCCCACTCATCAACCGCCGCAGCAATGCTCTCCAGTTCAGCAACAGCCACGCCGGCGGGGGCAGGGGGCTCTGCGCTGCCTCTGGCTCAAGTTCTGTCTGACTTGTTCGACGCTTTGGCAACATTGATGGCCACATAAGTGGACGTGGCAGCATGGGATCAGCACAACACGGAGATTGCAAAGGTGAAAGATGAGATAACTCGGGCTAAAGCGGACCTAGCGGCAGAGAACGCTAGGATGGCTAAAGAATGGGCCGAGTTGGAAGCTCAGGCCTACCGGCTTAGGCTGGATCAGAATGCCTCAGAGGAAGTCATGAGAAGAAGATACTGATCGCATCTCCCGCCGAGTTATGAGGCAAGGAATCTCTTTAACACGCCAGCAGTAGGAACTAGTAACCAGCCAGTATTAAACCGGACGGAGGTGCCAGGAACAGGCGCGTCGGTTCAGCCGCACACGATGGACCCGCTTCGTCAGAACAACGTTGTGCCACAGTATGTTCCAACACCCCCGGGCATTACTCCAACCCATTGGACAACATTGTGGCCGCCGCTTCACGATTGGCAGCGCTCCCAACCGAC
This sequence comes from Triticum aestivum, assembly GCF_018294505.1. NCBI lineage: Eukaryota > Viridiplantae > Streptophyta > Magnoliopsida > Poales > Poaceae > Triticum > Triticum aestivum. Next base: position 593,882,864 of record NC_057794.1, read on the forward strand.
GGCGAATCACCAGTTGCGGTTGAGGCACGACGAGCCAGAGAGCTCCTTCAAACCGCCTTAAACCAATAGCAGGCTTATTCGCATAGTCGGGAGAGGATTCATTCCACCCCCCGTCCAAGCCGGAGCTACAACAGGCACGTTGAGGACGAACCGGCCGTATCAAGCAGTGCACATCGCTGTAACGCGCCTCAGGGGCACAATCCGGCTGGGGGAGGTGCTAATGTGCAGGATGTGGTGGATCATGGTCGTGCACGTCGAGAAGCCGAGTTAGCAGCTTTGCACGGAGCCCGTCAACCTACTCCAGTTCACCCTACCACTTTAGTAGAGCCAGGTGTGGTATTCAGTTCCTTAGGGGTGCCGTGTCTTACCCCCACTTTGCGTAATGTGCGACTGCCCAAGGATTTCAAAGGCCCTCGTAAGGTACCCAATTACACCGTCGATCTGCAGCCGAAGGCATGGGTTAAGAGCTACGAGATGGCAATGGAGATGTTATATGTGGATGAAGCAGTACGTGCTAAATATTTCCCAATGGTGTTGGAAGTGACAGCTCGTACTTGGTTGAAGAGCTTACCAACTAATTCTGTCGGATCATGGGCCGAATTGAAGCATCGGTTTACCCAGAACTTCAAAGATACTTGTAAGCAGCCCATGTCAATTGTGGATCTGGCTGCTTGTGTCCAAGAGGATGGGGAGTCCACGACCCATTGGGTAAAGTGGGTCTCAGCTATTTTGCACTCGTAGGATCGTATCAATGCAGATACTGTAGTGTTAACGTTGGAGGGCAATTGCCGTTTTCTGCCGCTTAAACAGAAGTTAGGAAGGCTCAAACGTCACTGCAATGATATGTCAACGCTCATGGCCGCTTTGGTTAAGTATGACAATTCAGATAATACCAAAGACCCTGAATCAGAGGAGCATAAACCGGGGAAAGGGAAAAAGAACGGCAATACCAAGGGTCAGCAGCATAATCCAGCAGGCCATGGGAACAATGGTAAGTGCAAGGCCGACAACAGTTTGGACTTTGTAGCTAACACTAATGCTCAGGAGAATGGTCAGCACCGTAAGGGTAAGCAGCCCCAGACGGGTGGAGGTTCAGGCCCTAACTTGGAGCGACTGCTAAATCAACCCTGTCCAAAGCATGGGTCAAAGGAGAAGTCAGCGTCACTGTTGGAAATATACCCTAGAGGCAATAATAAATTAGTTATTATTATATTTCATTGTTCATGATAATCGTTTATTATCCATGCTAGAATTGTATTGATAGGAAACTCAGATACATGTGTGGATACATAGACAACACCATGTCCCTAGTAAGCCTCTAGTTGACTAGCTCGTTGATCAATAGATGGTTACGGTTTCCTGACCATGGACATTGGATGTCATTGATAACGGGATCACATCATTAGGAGAATGATGTGATGGACAAGACCCAATCCTAAGCCTAGCATAAAGATCGTGTAGTTCGTATGCTAAAGCTTTTCTAATGTCAAGTGTCATTTCATTAGACCATGAGATTGTGCAACTCCCGGATACCGTAGGAGTGCTTTGGGTGTGCCAAACGTCACAACGTAACTGGGTGGCTATAAAGGTACACTACAGGTATCTCTGAAAGTGTCTGTTGGGTTGGCACGAATCGAGACTGGGATTTGTCACTCTGTGTAAACGGAGAGGTATCTCTGGTCCCACTCGGTAGGACATCATCATAATGTGCACAATGTGATCAAGGAGTTGATCACGGTATGATGTGTTACGGAACGAGTAAAGAGACTTGCCAGTAACGAGATTGAACAAGGTATCGGGATACCGATGATCGAATATCAGGCAAGTATCGTACCGCTAGACAAAGGGAATTGTATACAGGATTGATTGAATCCTTGACATCGTGGTTCATCTGATGAGATCATTGTGGAGCATGTGGGATCCAACATGGGTATCCAGATCCCGCTGTTGGTTATTAACCGGAGAGTTGTCTCGGCCATGTCTGCATGACTCCCGAGCCCGTAGGGTCTACACACTTAAGGTTCGATGACGCTAGGGTTATAGGGAATAGATATACGTGGTTACCGAATGTTGTTCGGAGTCCCGGATGAGATCCTGGACATCACGAAGAGTTCCGGAATGGTCCGGAGGTAAAGATTTACATATGGGAAGTCATCATACGGTCACCGGAATAAATTCGGGGGTTTACCGGTATTGTACCGGGACCACTGGAGGGGTTCCGGGGGTCCACCGGGAGGGTCCACCTGCTGAGGGCCCTATGGGCTATGTGTGGAGAGGGACCAGCCACTTAGTGGGTTGGGCGCCTCCCCCCTAGGGCCCATGCGCCTAGGGTTTCGGGGAACCCTAAAGGGGGGGCGCCCCCCTTGCCTTGGGGGGCAAGGAAACCCCCCTGGCCGCCGCCCCCTCCTCAGATTGGATCTGAGGGGGCCGGCCCCCCTCTCCCTTGCCCCTATATATATGTGGGGGTGGGAGGGCAGCCGCACCCCAAGTTCTGGCGCAGCCCTCCCCCTCTCCCAAGTCCTCCTATTCTCCCGCGGTGCTTGGCGAAGCCCTGCAGGATTACCACGCTCCTCCTTCACCACCACGCCATCGTGCTGCTGCTAGATGGAGTCTTCCCCAACCTCTCCTTCTCCCCTTGCTGGATCAAGGCGTAGGAGACGTCACCGGGCTGTACGTGTGTTGAACGCGGAGGTGTCGTCCGTTCGGCACTAGGATCATCGGTGATTTGAATCACGATGAGTACGACTCCATCAACCCCGTTCACTTGAACACTTCCGCTTAGCAATCTACAAGGGTATGTAGATGCACTCTCCTTCCCCTCGTTGCTAGATTACTCCATAGATTGATCTTGGTGATGCGTAGAAAATTTTGTATTTCTGCTATGATCCCCAATAGTGGCATCATGAGCTAGGTCTATGCGTAGTTTCTATGCACGAGTAGAACACAAAGCAGTTGTGGGCATCGATTTTATCAATTTACTTGCCGTTACTAGTCTTATCTTGATTTGGCGGCATCGTGGGATGAAGCGGCCCGGACCGACCTTACACGTACTCTTACGTGAGACTGGTTCCACCGACTGACATGCACTAGTTGCATAAGGTGGCTAGCGGGTGTCTGTCTCTCCCACTTTAGTCGGATCGGATTCGATGAAAAGGGCCCTTATGAAGGGTAAATAGAAATTGGCATATCATGTTGTGGTTTTGGCGTAGGTAAGAAACGTTCTTGCTAGAAACCTATAGCAGCCACGTAAAAACTTGCAACAACAATTAGAGGACGTCTAACTTGTTTTTGCAGCATATGCCTTGTGATGTGATATGGCCAAAAGGATGTGATGAACGATATATGTGATGTATGAGATTGATCATGTTCTTGTAATAGGAATCACGACTTGCATGTCGATGAGTATGACTATCGGCAGGAGCCATAGGAGTTGTCTTAATTTATCTATGACCTGCGTGTCAACATAAACGTCATGTAATTACTTTACTTTATTGCTATAGCGTTAGCCATAGTAGTAGAAGTAATAGATGACAAGACAACTTCAAGAAGACATGATGATGGAGATCATGGTGTCATGCCGGTGACAACGATGATCATGGAGCCCCGAAGATGGAGATCAAAAGGAGCAAAATGATATTGGCCATATCATGTCACTATTTGATTACATGTGATGTTTATCATGTTTTACATCTTATTTGCTTAGAAAGACGGAAGCTTAAATAAGATGATCCCTCGTAATAATTTCAAGAAAGTGTTCCCCCTAACTGTGCACCGTTGCGAAGGTTCATTGTTTCGAAGCACCACATGATGATCGGGTGTGATAGATTCTAACGTTCGAATACAACGGGTGTAAGCTAGATTTACACACGCAATACACTTAGGTTGACTTGACGAGCCTAGCATGTACAGACATGGCCTCGGAACATGGAAGGCCGAAAGGTCGAGCATGAATCGTATAGAAGATATGATCAACATGAAGATGTTCACCGATGTTGACTAGTCCGTCTCACGTGATGATCAGACACGGCCTAGTTGACTCGGATCATGTTTCACTTAGATGACTAGAGGGATTGTTGGGGAACATAGTAATTTCAAAATTTTCCTACGCACACGCAAGATCATGGTGATGCATAGCAACGAGAGGGGAGAGTGTTGTCTACGTACCCTCGTAGACCGAAACGGAAGCGTTGACACAACGTAGAGGAAGTAGTCGTACGTCTTCCCGATCTGACCGATCCAAGCACCGTTACTCCGTCACCTCCGAGTTCTTAGCACACGTACAGCTCGATGACGATCCCCGGGCTCCGATCCAGCAAAGCTTCGGGGAGGAGTTCCGTCAGCACGACGGCGTGGTGACGATCTTGATGTTCTACCGTCGCAAGGCTTCGCCTAAGCACCACTACGATATGACCGAGGTGGAATATGGTGTAGGGGGGCACCGCACACGGCTAAGGAACGATCATGAAGATCAACTTGTGTGTCTATGGGGTGCCCCCTGCCCCCGTATATAAAGGAGTGGAGGAGGGGAGGGCCGGCCCTCTCTATGGCGCGCCCTAGGGGAGTCCTACTCCCACCGGGAGTAGGATTCCCCCTTTCCTAGTCCAACTAGGAGTCCTTCCATGTATTAGGAGTAGGAGTCAAGGCAAGGGAAAAGAGGAGAGAAGGAAGGAGGGGGCGCAGCCCTTCCCCCTAGTCCAATTCGGACTAGGCCTTGGGGGGGCGCCCAACCTCTCCTATCTCTTTCCCCTAAAGCCCAATAAGGCCCATATACTCCCCGGCGAATTCCCGTAACTCTCCGGTACTCCGAAAAATACTCGGATCACTCGGAACCTTTCCGATGTCCGAATATAGTCGTCCAATATATCGATTTTTACGTCTCGACCATTTCGAGACTCCTCGTCATGTCCCCGATATCATCTGGGACTCCGAACTCCTTCGGTACATCAAAACTCATAAACTCATAATATAACTGTCATCGAAACCTTAAGCGTGCGGACCCTACGGTTCGAGAACAATGTAGACATGACCGAGACACGCCTCCGTTCAATAACCAATAGCAGGACCTGGATGCCCATATTGGCTCCTACATATTCTACGAAGATCTTTATCGGTCAGACCGCATAACAACATACGTTGTTCCCTTTGTCATCGGTATGTTACTTGCCCGAGATTCGATCGTCGGTATCCAATACATAGTTCAATCTCGTTACCGGCAAGTCTCTTTACTCGTTCCATAATACATCATCTCACAACTAACTTATTAGTTGCAATGCTTGCAAGGCTTATGTGATGTGCATTAAGGAGAGGGCCCAGAGATACCTCTCCGACAATCGGAGTGACAAATCCTAATCTCGAAATACGCCAACCCAACATGTACCTTTGGAGACACCTGTGGAGCACCGTTATAATCACCCATTTACGTTGTGACGTTTGGTAGCACACAAAGTGTTCCTCCGGCAAACGGGAGTTGCATGATCTCATAGTCATAGGAACATGTATAAGTCATGAAGAAAGCAATAGCAACATACTAAACAATCGAGTGCTAAGCTAATGGAATGGGTCATGTCAATCAGATCATTCAACTAATGATGTGATCTCGTTAATCAAATAACAACTCTTTGTCCATGGTTAGGAAACATAACCATCTTTGATTAATGAGCTAGTCAAGTAGAGGCTTACTAGTGACACTATGTTTGTCTATGTATTCACACATGTATTATGTTTCTAGTTAATACAATTCTAGCATGAACAATAAACATTTATCATGATATAAGGAAATAAATAATAACTTTATTATTGCCTCTAGGGCATATTTCCTTCAGGGATGTCTATCTGAGTGGGAGGTCATTAAATAATTTGATTAGATGAACTCAATTATCATGAACATAGTCTAAATTGTCTTTGCAAATATGTTGTAGATAAATAGCTCACGTTGTAGCTCCCTGTTTCAATACGTTCCTAGAGAAAGATTAAGTTGAAAGATATTGTAACCAATGATGCGGACTAGGTCCGTAGTCCGAGGAGTGTCCTCACTGCTACACAGAAGGCTTACATCTTTGATGCACCGCTCGATGTGCAAACCCCTACAACGTCGTCTGTGGATGTTGTGAACACCTGACAGACACATCCTGATGACTACTTGATAGTTTAGTGCACCATACTTTACGGCTTAGAATCGGGATTCCAATGACGTTTTGAACGCCATAGAACATATGAGATGTTCCAAGAGCTGAAATTGGGATTTCAGGCTCATACCCGTATTGAGAGGTGTGAGACCTCTGACAAGTTCTTTTGCCAACAAGATGGAGGAGAATAGCTCAGCTAGTGAGCATGTGCTCAAAATGTCTGGGTGCTACAATCACTTAAATCAAGTGGGAGTTAAACTTCCAGATAAGATAGTTATTGATAGAGTTCTCTAGCCACTATCACTAAGCTACTAGATCTTCGTGATGAACTATGACATGCAAGGGATGGAATTGATCCCGGAGCTATTCGCGGTGCTTAAGACCGCAAGAGGTAGAAATCAAGAAGGAGCATCAAGTGTTGATGGTTTAACAAGACCACTAGTTTCAAGAAGGGCAAGGGCTAGAAGGGAAACTTCATGGATGGCAAACCAGTTGCCGCTCTAGTAAAGGAACCCAAGGTTGAACCTAAACCCGAGACTATGTGTTTCTATTGTAAAGGGAACGGTCACTGGTAGCGGAATTACCCCAAATGCATGGTAGATAAGAAGGCTGGCAACTTCAACAAAGTATATACATGTTATTAATGTGTACCTCACTAGTACTCCTGGTAGCATCTGGGTATTGGATACCGGTTCAGTTGCTATTATTGGTGACTTGAAGCAAAAGCTACGGACTAAACCGAGACTGGCTAAGGGCGAGGTGACGATGTGTGTTGGAAGTGTTTCCAAAGTTGATGAGATCACCATCGCACGCTCCATCTACCTTCGGGATTAGTATTGAACCTAGATAAATGTTATCAGGTGTCTACGTTGAGCATGAATATGATTAGATCATGTTCATTGCAATACGGTTATTCATTTAAGTTAGAGAATAATGGTTATTCTGTTTACATGAATAATACATTTCATGGTCATGCACCCTATGTGAATGGTTCATTGAATCTCGATCGTGGTAATACACATGTTCGCGCCAAAAGATGTAGAGTTAATAATGATAGTACCACTTTCTTGTGGCACTGCCGCTTAGGTCATATTGGCATAAGATGCATGAAGAAACTCCATGTCGATGGATGTTTGGAGTCACTTGATTTTGAATCGCTTGACACATGCGAGCCATGCCTCGTGGGCAGGATGACTAAGATCCCGGTTTCAGGTACAATGAAACGGGAAAGTGACTTGTTGGAAATCATACATGCTGATGCGTGTGATCCAATGAGAATTGAAGCGTGCGGTGGATATTGCTATTTTCTCATCTTCACTCACGATTTGAGTAGATATAGGCATATTTACTTAATGAAGCACAAGTCTGAAACGTTTGAAAAGTTCAAGCAATTTCAGAGAGAAGTTAAGAATCATCATAACAATAAGATCATGTTCCTACGATCTGATCAAAAAGGGATTTTCTGAGTTATGAGTTTGGCAATCACTTAAGACATTGTGGAATTGTTTCACAGTTGAAGCCACCTGGAACACCACAAGGTAATGGTGTGTCCAGACGTCGTAATCGAACCCTATGAGATATGGTGCGATCTATGATGTCTCTTACCAATCTACCGTTTTCATTTTGAGGTTATGCGTTAGAGACAGCTGCATTCACTTTAGATAGGACACCATCTAAGTCCGTTGAGACGCATCGTATGAACATTGGTTTGGCAAGAAACCAAAGTTGTCGTTTCTTAATGTTTGGGGCTGCAATGCTTAAGGCTTCAGCCGAAGAAGCTCGAACCCAAAGCGGACAAACACATCTTCATAGGATACCCAAAGGTGACAGTAGGGTATACCTTCTATCTCAGATCCAAGGGCAAATTGTTTGTCGCTAAGAACGGGTCCTTTCTCGAGAAGGAGTTTCTCTCGAAAGAATTGAGTGGGAGGAAGATAGAACTTGATGAGGTTGTCGAACCTTTATTTCAACCAGAAAGTGATGCAACACAGAAAGATGTTTCCTGTGGCGCCTACGTCTGTTGAATAGGGAGTTAATGATAGTGATCATGAAGCTTCAGATCAAGTTGCTATCGAACCTCATAGGTCGACAAGGATATGTACTACTCCTGAGTGGTACGGTAATCCTGTCTCGGATATCATGTTGTTAGACAACAATAAACCTACGAGCTATGGAGAAGCGATGGTGGGCCTGTATTCCGACAAATGGTAAGAAGCCATGAAATCTGAGATAGGATCCATGTATCAGAACAAAGTATGGACTTTGGTGGACTTGCCCGATGATCGGCAAGCCATTGAGATAAATGGATCTTTAAGAAGAAGACGGACATGGGTGGTAATGTTACCGTCTATGAAGCTCGACTTGTGGGAAAGAGTCTTTCACAAGTTCAAGGAGTTGACTACGATGAGAATTTCTCACCCATAGCGATGCTTAAGTCCATCGGAATCATGTTAGCATTAGCTGTATTTTTCGATTATGAAATCTTACAGATGGATGTCAAAACAAGTTTTCTTACCAGTTTTCGTAAGAAAAGTTGTATATGATACAATAAAAGGTTTTGACGATCCTAAGGATGCTAAAAGGTATGCTGGCTCCAGCAATCCTTCTATGGAATAGAGCAAGCATCTCGGAATCAGAATATATGTTTTGATGGAGTGATCAAAGCTTTTAGGTTTATACAATGTTTGCTAGAAACTTGTATTTACAAGAAAGTGAGTGGGAGCACTACAACATTTCTGATAAGTATATGTCGATGACACATTGCTGATTCGAAATAATGTAGAATTTATGGAAAGCATAAACGGTTGTTTGAAGAGTGTTTTTCAAAGGAAGACCTGGATAAAGCTGCTTACAAATTGGGCATCAAGATCTATAGAGATAGATCAAGACGCCTGATGATACTTTTAAGGAACACACACCTTGACATGTTTTTGAAGGAGTTCAAAATAGATCAGTCAAAGAAGGGGTTCTTACCTGAGTTGTAAGGTGTGAAGTTGAGTAAGACTCAAAGCTTGACCACGGCAGAACAAAGAGGAAGGATGAAGGTCGTCCCCTATGCTCTTGTCATAGACTCTATACGGTATGGCATGCTGAGTACCGCATCTGATATGTGCCTTGCCACATGTCTGGCAATAGGGTACAAAGGTGATCTAGGACTGGATCACCAGATAGCGGTCAAAATTATCCTTAAAGGAATAAGGAAATGTTTCTCGGTTATGGAGGTGATAAAGAGTTCGACGTAAAGAGTTACGTCGATGCAAGCTTAACACCTATCCGGATAGCTCTGAGTAGAGATACCGGATACGTATAATGGAGCAACAATTTGGAATAGCTCCAAGTGGAACATGGTAGCAGCATCTGCGATATAAAGTTTTGCGAAATACATAGGGATCTGAATATGGCAAGACCCGTTGACTACAACCTCTCTCACAAGCATAACATGATCAAACCCAGAACTCATCGAGTGTTAATCACATAGTGATGTGAACTAGATTATTCAGTCTAGTAAACTCTTTGGATGTTGGTCACATGGCGATGTGACCTGTGAGTGTTAATCACATGGCGATGTGAACTAGATTATTGACTCTAGTGCAAGTGGGAGACTGTTGGAAATATGCCCTAGAGGCAATAATAAATTAGTTATTATTATATTTCATTGTTCATGATAATCGTTTATTATCCATGCTAGAATTGTATTGATAGGAAACTCAGATACATGTGTGGATACATAGACAACATCATGTCCCTAGTAAGCCTCTAGTTGACTAGCTCGTTGATAAATAGATGGTTACGGTTTCCTGACCATGGACATTGGATGTCGTTGATAACGGGATCACATCATTAGGAGAATGATGTGATGGACAAGACCCAATCCTAAGCCTAGCACAAAGATCGTGTAGTTCGTATGCTAAAGCTTTTCTAATGTCAAGTGTCATTTCCTTAGACCATGAGATTGTGCAACTCCCGGATACCGTAGGAGTGCTTTGGGTGTGCCAAACGTCACAACGTAACTGGGTGGCTATAAAGGTACACTACAGGTATCTCCGAAAGTGTCTATTGGGTTGGCACAAATCGAGACTAGGATTTGTCACTCCGTGTAAATGGAGAGGTATCTCTGGGCCCACTCGGTAGGACATCATCATAATGTGCACAATGTGATCAAGGAGTTGATCACGGGATGATGTGTTACGGAACGAGTAAAGAGACTTGCCAGTAACGAGATTGAACAAGGTATCGGGATACCGACGATCGAATCTCGGGCAAGTATCATACCGCTAGACAAAGGGAATTGTATACGGGATTCATTGAATCCTTGACATCGTGGTTCATCCGATGAGATCATCGTGGAGCATGTGGGAGCCAACATGGGTATCCAGATCCCGTTGTTAGTTATTGACCGGAGAGTTGTCTCGGCCATGTCTGCATGACTCCCGAGCCCGTAGGGTCTACACACTTAAGGTTCGATGACGCTAGGGTTATAGGGAATAGATATACGTGGTTATCGAATGTTGTTCGGAGTCCCGGATGAGATCCCGGACGTCACGAAAAGTTCCGGAATGGTCCGGAGGTAAAGATTTATATAGGGGAAGTCATCATACGGTCACCGGAATAAATTCGGGGGTTTACCGGTATTGTACTGGGACCACTGGAGGGGTTCCGGGGGTCCACCGGGAGGGTCCACCTGCCCCGGAGGGCCCTATGGGCTGTGTGTGGAGAGGGACCAGCCCCTTAGTGGGCTGGGCGTCTCCACCCTAGGGCCCATGTGAAAGTGCAACTATCCCTAGGTGGTTTTGGTAATTCATAACAACATATAGCTCATTGAGCTAATACTATTCCAAGATGATTATTTCAGGAAAGCTCAATGATTGGCATGGCATGGATGTGAAAGTGGAACCCTCAAAATGCTAAGGACAAAGGATAGGCTCAAGCTCAAAAGCTCAAGACTCTTCATTTTATATTTTAGTGATCCAAGATCACATTGAGTCTTTAGGAAAAGCCAATACTATCAAGGAGGGATGAGGTGTTGCTTAATGAGCCTCTTGCTTCATGTGCTTAGTGATATGCTCCAAAACCCTCAACTACTTTCCCATATCCACATATGAGCTAAACCCTAAGCCAAACTCGGTCCTACCGATTCTTCCTATCCGGCGCCACCGAGTTTCACTTGTCATTAGCCACTGCCAAACCCTAGCAATTCGGTCCTACCGATAGGGATCTCGGTCTCACCGAGATGGGGTTGCAAACTCTCTGTTTCCCTTTCGTAACTTTTCGGTCCCACCGAAAGAGCGAATCGGTCCCACCGAGATTGCAATGTAAACTCAGTGTTTCCCCTTTGTTACTTTTCGGTCTCACAGAACTCGGTCTCACCGAAAGAGCAAATCGGTCCCACCGAGTTTGCCTGACCAACTCTCTGGTTAGCTAATTACCAAATTCGGTCTCACCGAATTTGTGTAATCGGTCTCACCGAGATTACGTTATGCCCAAACCCTAACCATATCGGTCCTACCGAGTTGCATGTCAGTCCCACCGAAAATCACTAACGGTCACTAGGTTTACCTTTTCGGTCCGACCGAGCTTATTGATTCGGTCCCACCGAGATTGGAAAACTATGTAACGGTTGGATTGTTGTGTGGAGGCTATATATACCCCTCCACCTTCTTCTCATTAGAAGAGAGAGCCATCAGAACACACACACCATTCCAACTCATATGTTCTGAGAGAGAACCACCTACTCATGTGTTGAGACCAGGACATTCCATTCCTACCATATGAATCTTGATCTCTAGCCTTCCCAAGTTGCTTTCCACTCAAATCCTCTTTCAAACAAATTCAAATCCTATGAGAGAGAGTTGAGTGTTGGGAAGACTATCATTTGAAGCACAAGAGCAAGGAGTTCATTACCTACACACCATTTGTTACTTCTTGGAGAGTGGTGTCTCCTAGATTGGCTAGGTGTCACTTGGGAGCCTCCGACAAGATTGTGGAGTTGAACCAAGGAGTTTGTAAGGGCAAGGAGATCGCCTACTTCGTGAAGATCTACCGCTAGTGAGGCAAGTCCTGTGTGGGTGATGGCCATGGTGGGATAGACAAGGTTGCTTCTTCGTGGACCCTTTGTGGGTGGTTGCTTCTTCATGGACCCTTCGTGGGTGGAGCCCTGTGTGGACTTGTGCAACCGTTACCCTTGGGTGGAGCCCTGTGTGGACTCGCGCAACCGTTACTCTTCGTGGGTTGAAGTCTCCATCAACGTGGATGTAGGATAGCACCACCTATCCGAACCACGGGAAAAACATCCGTGTCTCCAATAGCGTTTGAATTCTCCAAACCCTTCCCTTTACATTCTTGCAAGTTGCATGCTTTACTTTCCGCTGCCAATTTACTCTTTGCATGCTTGCTTGAATTATGTGATGATTGCTTGACTTGTCCTAAATTAGCTAAAATCCGCCAAGAACTAAAATTGGGAAAAGGTTAAGTTTTTATTTGGTCAAGTAGTCTAATCACCCCCCCTCTATACATACTTTCGATCCTACAAGTGGTATCAGAGCTTTGGTCTCCATTTGCTTTGATCTCCATAGCTTTTGGTGGTCATGGCCTTGGTTTCACAACCTAGGAGATTATGGCGTCTAGCAAGGGTAATTATCACCATAGAGGTCCTTACTTTGATGGTACTAATTTTGCTAGTTGGAAGCATAAAATGAAAATGCATATTCTTGGACATAACCCCGCCGTTTGGGCTATTGTGTGTGTTGGTTTGCAAGGTGAATTCTTTGATGGGAGAGAACCGAACCGTGAAGCTACCGCGGATGAGTTGAAGATGTTGCAATACAATGCTCAAGCTTGTGATATTCTCTTCAACGGATTATGCCCCGAAGAATTCAACAAAATCAGCCGCCTTGAGAATGCGAAGGAAATTTGGGACACTTTGATTGATATGCACGAAGGTACCGACTCCGTCAAGGAATCCAAGTTGGATGTGCTTCAAAGCCAACTTGACAAGTTCAAGATGAAGGATGGTGAAGGTGTCGCTGAAATGTACTCTAGGCTTGCTCTCATCACAAATGAGATTGCCGGCTTAGGAAGTGAAGAGATGACCGATAAATTCATCATCAAGAAGATTCTAAGAGCCTTGGATGGAAAATATGATACCGTGTGCACATTGATCCAAATGATGCCCAATTACAAAGATCTCAAGCCAACGGAGGTGATTGGAAGAATTGTTGCTCATGA
>NC_057794.1:593896461-593980327 GCF_018294505.1 Triticum aestivum
CACTTAAGGATAAAGAGGAACTTCACAACAAATCAAGTGGTGCCTATAAAGCCTCATGTGAAGCCCCTACATCATCAAGTGAGAAACAAGACTTCAATGAAGAATTGAGCTTAATGGTGAAGAACTTCAACAAGTTCTACAAGAGTAGAAGCAAAGATAGAAGCTTCAAGTCAAGGTCCTACAATGACAAAAGATCTTCTAGTCGAGAGCGAAACTGCTACAATTGTGGAAGACCCGGACACTATTCCAATGAGTGTACGGCTCCCTACAAGAGAAGAGAAGATTCTCCAAGAAGAAGAAGCAAAGAATCACCACCAAGAGAGAGAAGGAGTAGAGATGATCGTTATGAACGAAGATACTCACGGAGAAGCAAGGATTCGGAAAGGAAGGAAAAATCATCAAGGAGCTACACAAGAAGAAGACATCAAGCTCATGTTGGTGAATGGGTATCCGGCTCCGACTCCGACAGCCACTCCGAGAGAAGTTATTACTCCGGCTCCGAAGATACTCAAGATGAAGGTGTTGCCGGTCTAGCACTTGTGTCAACCAACTCCTACGACATATTTAACTCACCAAATGAAGGAATTGGAAGATGCTTCATGGCCAAAGGTCCTAAGGTAACACACCCCGAGTATGTTGATTTCAATAGTGATGAAGATGACTTGTTAGGTGATGATTTGCTTGGTGACAACTCTAGTGATGAATACTATGATGAAATGCCAATTAAACATGCTAAAACGAATGACAATGATAAGGAGAAGATTGAGGCCCTAACTAAAGAACTAAACACTCTTAAGTTAGCTCATGAAACCATCTTCAAAGATCATCGAGAACTTTTAAGAGCTCATGAGAAATTACGCTTTGAGAAGCTCAATCTTGAGCAAGAGCATGAGTTCTTAAAAGCAATCAATGATGATCTCCGCAAGAAAAGTTCTTCTTACATTGCCAAGCGTTTACTCTTATCTACTTACATGCCTCAAGTCAAGTCTAGTAACAAGAAAGATTCTTCCTCTAGCAGTAACAATGATCATGCTAAATCCAATATTGTTGCTTCTAGTAGTTCTCTTGATTCCACTAATGATTCTCTTAGCCAAGTCACACTTGAGCAAGAAAATAGCTTATTGAAGGGAATTATAGAGAAAGGAGTGTACAAAAGCCTTGCCGGGAGTAAGCAATTCGAGGAAATTGTGCGCAAGCAAGGAATGCACCGGAAGAATCAAGGTGTTGGTTTTGAACGAAAGTTCAATGCCAATGGAGTTGAGTGGGAAGAAGATCAATACCCCAAGACAAAGTTTGTCCCTCAACAAGAGAAGTATGCTTCTTTCAAGGGGACACAAGCTCAAGATGATCTTCCACCACAAGACTACGAGCAAAAAGGCAAGGACAAGCTTCAAGAGGAAATTGATGCATTTGAAGAAGCCCCTAAGACCTTAGTCAAGTGGATTCCCAAGACTACTTCAAGTTTCACTTCATCAAGTACGACTACAACTCCAAGGATTCCCATCAAGATGATGTGGATCCAAAAGAAGAAGAACTAGAGAGTTCTTGAGGGTGACTCCGCCAACATACTTCACTCTTATCAGTTTGGCAAGAGTAAGTGCAATCAACTTCCACATCTTGCACTAGTTCAAGGAGTCACAAACCCTCTTGTTGGTAAGACAAGGGACAAGGTAACCTAAAAGTTTTCATGGACATCATCTTTTGTGTGCATCACTCTATGTCTATGGATATCCTTGTTTGTTCCTTCTGGGACTAACCCATGTAGGTATTGAAAGTGCAATTCACTCAAATGGATAGCTCCAAGAGATCTACATCAACATTGAGCATCCACATCTTCAATATCTACATGAAGTCATCATCGACAAAACCCAAGGTTAGTTCATCCCTCTTAGGGGGGATATCACATCTAGGGGGAGCTTTACTCTAAGACTTGAGCTAAAGCAACTCTAAAGATGTGAACACAACAATGCTTTATGTAAAAGTGGTAACCCCACTTGAGCTTAAACGATGAGTATGACCTATGATCAAGTGTTCTCACTTGGCTCCTAAGTCAATATACTCATATATAGATGACCTAGTCATCACAAATTTCTTGATAGATGCTAGAATTGGTTGTGCATGCCTTGTCACATATTTCATTTGCCATCTTATTGTGTGAGCATGCTGGTTGCATATTTTACTCATTCGAGAACATCCACTTGTTGTTTTGATTGTTCGGTTTTATCTTCTTTTGCCAAGTGGATGGACAAGAATGCCTAAGAACCTCCTCTAGCTATCTATGCTTTTCTCGTCTCAAACTCTATTCATGTTGCATCACAAAATTTGATCAAGTCAGATTCGAACCACTCTGTGTGAGGAGCGCTCGGAGTCCCTGATTTGTCATAGACTTAAACTTCCAAAACCTCTTTATGATTCTCGGTCTGACCGATACTCCACTTTCGGTCCTACCGAGATCATTAAGTTGATCTAGGTTTTCGATCTCGGTGCAACCGATTTGAACCTTTTGGTCACACCGAGTTTCAGTAACTACTTGCAGTTATGAATCTCGGTGCCACCGAGTTGTTCCACTCGGTCACACCGACAGGGTCGGGCTATATATAGTCACGGGCAAAATTTTGGAAACTTCTCCGAACCCCTTCGCCCGCGCGATAGCCTGCTCTGCCCTCGTGGTCTCCGGATCGTCTTCTCGCCGCCAGCAGCCTCCAGTCGCTGGTCTCCGTCGCCGTCAACGGGAATTCTGCCCCGCCGTTGCCGCCGTAGCAAGTCTCCGCCGAACTAGGCTATGGACTTGATCACAGTGCTATTCCCCGTCCAATTCCTAGCACATTGTGTTCTTCATGATTCTTGCCACGATTGAAACACTCCTATCCAGTCAAAACGCCCGTAGATTAGGTTTGATTCGAAAATTTTAGGGTTAGGTTTCCGTCGAAACCATCTCGGACCCACCGAGTTGAAAAACTCGGTCCCACCGATTTGGCTCTTGCCATTGCACAAGTGAGACCCGGTCTGACCGAGAATTACTTATCGGTGTGACCGATTTTTGAACTCAGTGAAACCCTAGCAGTCTCAGTGCCACCGAACTGTGACTCGGTCCTACCGAGTTCACTAGTTTAGGTTCCAAAACTACTTCGGTATCATCGAGTTTGAAAATCGGTAGATCCGAGATGATTTCAGTGGGAAACTAAAACTAAGTTTTTGGATCATTCTTTTGCAAAAATCTCTGCATTTTGTGATGCTCATCTTTTCTATCTCATCTATAATCTATTCACAGGGTCAGCAGTCATTTTGCAGCATGTCTAATCAAAGTGATAGCCAAAATATGTCAGAGCGGCAAGTGGTGATGAGTGAGGGCACTAGTCCCTCCAGTTCATCTGATGAAGGCAGCAGGAGCACTCCTAGCAATTTGCCAAAGGCTGCCACGAGACAAAGGAAGAAGAGGACTTCAGATTCCGAAGATGAGGACTATGTAGCAGAGGAAGAGGCCACTTCCAAGAGAGTTGAGCCAGCTCAAGGCACTAAGCCAGGTCTGAAAATCAAAAGGCCAGCAGGCAGGCAGCCCATGTCAAAGGCAAGAGCCTCAACTGAGAAGCCCACTCCCCAAGAGCCAGTTGCAGCTGAGGGCAAGAAAAGAAAGGAAAGGGTGAAGAAGACTGTGGCTAGAGTGCTTGGCAAATCTTCCATCATGGAAGAAGAAGAGGAAGAAGAGGTTGCTGCACCAGCACCCAAGGCACCCAAGCTAATGGGAGATGCCATAAAATCAGGGGGAGCTGCTTCCAAGGCCAAGTCAGCTCCAAAGCCAAAGCCTAAGAGAAATACAAGGAGCATTCCTGCAGCTGAGAAGAACAAGGCCCCAGTGCCTGAGACTGTTGCTGAAGAAGAGGAAGAGAATGTCCTGAGAAAGCTAAAGCCCAAGATCCCAGACCACAAAGATGCTCATCCTGTGGCTGAGGATATGAAGCTCAGGAGAGATTCAGGGCTGAGGAAGTGGAGAGAAGCAGACCCATATGCTTCAAGAAGAAGGACTGCCGTGGACTACAGGTTTCACACCAAGGAGCAGTAGGATTTCTATGAGACAGTGCTGCTAGATAAGAAGCCAATTGTCTGTGACATGAGATGGGTTGACTGGACCTACATGAAGGAGAAGGAGGAACACTACCCAGGAGTATATGACAGCTTTAATGCTTGTGGAGTAGCTGACTTTGTTGGGCAGAAGCTCACAAAGTGGAACGAGGAACTGATCATGCAATTCTACTCCACGGCACACTTTTATCTAGATGGGAGGATCACATGGATGTCTGAGGGTACAAGGTACCAATCCACAGTTGCTGAGTGGGCACGGATCATTAATGCCCCACAGGAGCAAGATGATGACTTGGATATCTATGCCAAGAAGAAGATGGACCATAACTCCATGTCCAATATGTACAAGGAAATTCCCAATGAAGCTCTTGACACCTTCAAATTTGGGTCTGTGCATTACCTTCTGTCAGGACTGCCTACGATCAATTGGATACTAAGGCACACCTTACTGCCCAAGTCTGGAGATCACAAGATGATCAGAGGCCATGCTATCAACTTGCTACATGTGTTTGATGTGCCTCAGAAGTTCAAGGTGATGAGCCTCATAGTGGAAACAATCAAGAGGACTGCAGCAGATCAGAAGAGGAGCTGCGGATATGCCCCTCAAATTCAGGAGCTCATCAACTCCAAGATGGGAACGGGCATATATCTATTGGACAAGGAACACCTGCCCATCCGTCCAGATTTCGAGGACAATGAAGTTGTGATGACTGAGAACGAGCCATCATCTGCACAAGCTTACGCAAAGAAGGAGAAGGCGAGGAAGGAGAAAGCTGCCAAGATGCCAACTCAAGAGGAGGCATCTGAATACTTCTTGAAGACCAAACAAGAGCAGCTTGGTTACTTGATTGCATCCACGCCGAGGATTGAGCAAAGTCTGGCCACCCTCACTCAGAATCAGCAGAGCCTAGAGAGAATCATGGAACAGAAGTTCTATGACTTGGATGTCAAGGTAACGGAAGTTCAGTCTGCAGTGGAGCGGCTCCAGCATGACATGCAGGAGAGGAGAGGCAGGACTACCACTCATGCCTTTGCCAGAGTGCCACGAGGCCCGAGGTCATCTGCCGTGCCAGTTGCTGACACAAGAGCCACCACCTCAGCACCAGCCACAGCCTCAGTTCCACCAGCTCCAGCCTTCAGCTCCAACTCCAGCGACTACTTCAGCATCTACCGAAGCCTTCGTCCTTGGAGTGATCCGGACTCCACCACCACCTGAAGATCAAGCCTGAGCGTCGATCTAGTGCTATGCATTTTCTAGGAACTTTTTGGTAACTTGTTGCCAAAGGGGGAGAAGATGTATAGATCATAGGCTTCGAGAGAGTGTGTGTTGCTTTTCTCTCTTGCTTTATTTGGTGGTTTTTCGAACTTGTTTGCTTTTGAGTGCCTGAGATACTATGTCATTATTTGTGAGACATTGATGATCATGTGTTTGATCATAAGCTACACTTAATGCTTGCTTAATACTTTTATCCTATCTATCTTGTGTGATCATTCACTTTTCTTGGTGATGAGTGCATGTATTTCATTCTTATCATTTTGAGCGCTCCACCAAGATGTATGTGACATGGAAGAGTAACCCATGACTCTAACTCTTTGTGCATTTGCAGTCCAAAGCAAATTTTAAATATGCACAAATTTAGGGGGAGCTCTTACTTATCACATACTTCTCAAAGCGACGATATATTTCTTGCTTATTATCATTTGTCGAAGCTTTGATCTATATGTTGTCATCAATTACCAAAAAGGGGGAGATTGAAAGTGTAACTATCCCTAGGTGGTTTTGGTAATTCATAACAACATATAGCTCATTGAGCTAATACTATTCCAAGATGATTATTTCAGGAAAGCTCAATGATTGGCATGGCATGGATGTGAAAGTGGAACCCTCAAAATGCTAAGGACAAAGGATTGGCTCAAGCTCAAAAGCTCAAGACTCTTCATTTTATATTTTAGTGATCCAAGATCACATTGAGTCTTTAGGAAAAGCCAATACTATCAAGGAGGGATGAGGTGTTGCTTAATGAGCCTCTTGCTTCATGTGCTTAGTGATATGCTCCAAAACCCTCAACTACTTTCCCATATCCACATATGAGCTAAACCCTAAGCCAAACTCGGTCCTACCGATTCTTCCTATCCGGCGCCACCGAGTTTCACTTGTCATTAGCCACTGCCAAACCCTAGCAATTCGGTCCTACCGATAGGGATCTTGGTCTCACCGAGATGGGGTTGCAAACTCTCTGTTTCCCTTTCGTAACTTTTCGGTCCCACCGAAAGAGCGAATCGGTCCCACCGAGATTGCAATGTAAACTCAGTGTTTCCCCTTTGTAACTTTTCGGTCTCATCGAGTTCCACTCGGTCTCACCGAAAGAGCAAATCGGTCCCACCGAGTTTGCCTGGCCAACTCTCTGGTTAGCTAATTACCAAATTCGGTCTCACCGAGTTTGTGTAATTGGTCTCACCGAGATTACGTTATGCCCAAACCCTAACCATATCGGTCCTACCGAGTTTCATGTCAGTCCCACCGAAAATCACTAACGGTCACTAGGTTTACCTTTTCGGTCCGACCGAGCTTATTGATTCGGTCCCACCGAGATTGGAAAACTGTGTAACAGTTGGATTTTGTGTGGAGGCTATATATACCCCTCCACCTTCTTCTCATTCGAAGAGAGAGCCATCAGAACACACACACCATTCCAACTCATATGTTCTGAGAGAGAACCACCTACTGATGTGTTGAGACCAAGACATTCCATTCCTACCATATGAATCTTGATCTCTAGCCTTCCCAAGTTGCTTTCCACTCAAATCCTCTTTCAACCAAATCCAAATCCTATGAGAGAGAGTTGAGTGTTGGGGAGACTATCATTTGAAGCACAAGAGCAAGGAGTTCATTACCTACACACCATTTGTTACTTCTTGGAGAATGGTGTCTCCTAGATTGGCTAGGTGTCACTTGGGAGCCTCCGACAAGATTGTGGAGTTGAACCAAGGAGTTTGTAAGGGCAAGGAGATCGCCTACTTCATGAAGATCTACCGCTAGTGAGGCAAGTCCTGTGTGGGCGATGGCCATGGTGGGATAGACAAGGTTGCTTCTTCGTGGACCCTTTGTGGGTGGTTGCTTCTTCGTGGACCCTTCGTGGGTGGAGCCCTGTGTGGACTCGTGCAACCGTTACCCTTGGGTGGAGCCCTGTGTGGACTCGCGCAACCGTTACCCTTCGTGGGTTGAAGTCTCCATCAACGTGGATGTAGGATAGCACCACCTATCCGAACCACGGGAAAAACATCCGTGTCTCCAATAGCGTTTGAATTCTCCAAACCCTTCCCTTTACATTCTTGCAAGTTGCATGCTTTACTTTCCGCTGCCAATATACTCTTTGCATGCTTGCTTGAATTATGTGATGATTGCTTGACTTGTCCTAAATTAGCTAAAATCCGCCAAGAACTAAAATTGGGAAAAGGTTAAGTTTTTATTTGGTCAAGTAGTCTAATCACCCCCCCCCCCTCTAGACATACTTTCGATCCTACACCATGCGCCTAGGGTTTGGGGCAACCCTAAAGGGGGGCGCCCCCCTTGCCTTGGGGGGCAAGGAAACCCCCCTGGCCGCCGCCCCCTCCTCAGATTGGATCTGAAGGGGCCGGCCCCCCTCTCCCTTGCCCCTATATATATGTGGGGGGTGGGAGGGCAGACGCACCCCAAGTTCTGGCGCAGCCCTCCCCCTCTCCCAAGTCCTCCTCTTCTCCCGCGGTGCTTGGCGAAGCCCTGCAGGATTACCACGCTCCTCCTTCACCACCACGCCGTCGTGCTGCTGCTGGATGGAGTCTTCCCCAACCTCTCCTTCTCCCCTTGCTGGATCAAGGCGTAGGAGACGTCACCGGGCTCTACGTGTGTTGAACGCGGAGGTGCCGTCCGTTCGGCACTAGGATCATCGGTGATTTGAATCACGACGAGTACGACTCCATCAACCCCATTCACTTGAACGCTTCCGCTTAGCGATCTACAAGGGCATGTAGATGCACTCTCCTTCCCCTCATTGCTAGATTACTCCATAGATTAGTCTTGGTGATGCGTAGAAAATATAATAATAACCAATTTATTATTGCCTCTAGGGACATGGTGTTGTCCGGCTCAGCAGCGGAAGCTCAACAGCGGCCGGTGGAACGAGTCCACGCCATCGTCCAATCCGGGTCGTGGTTGATTTTTTTTATGGACGGATCGTTTGCCCAGGACTTTCCTTTCTCTGAGTACATTCTCCGATCCAGTTCGTACTGCTTGCTGATTGGTTTTGCAAAGTACTAGTTGCACTTGGTAGTTGATCTCCATGGGATTTTTTTGCCTATAACCCAGCAGCAGCTATTTTACGGAACTCGGCGGATCCGGCCATAACTTTTGAACTTAATGGATGCAGTATATAAACTCTTTGACGACCTTGGATTTGGCGTAGAAGTGGTTTCAACGGATCACCTTGTCACGTCTGGCGGCGTAGACGAAGGAACCCTAACCTTTTGATCTCAAACTTCGTGTTGTAAACTCCAAAGTTAATCATGATTCTGACCACAAACAATCTTTTCTTCATCTGATCGATCACCAACTTCTCGATCCCTGTGAAAGATCCCTTCAAGAACTCAACATCACCATGTGCAGGCCCCACGGTGGGTGCCAACTGTCGTGGAATTGTCACGGCATCTATCCTTAGTGTCAGGACTTAGTCGCGAGGCCAACGCATCTATGTGGTAGCTTGAGAGGGGTTGAGAGGGACGAGACACGCGATGTTTTACCCAGGTTCGGCCCCTCACGGTGGAGGTAAAAGCCTACATCCTGCTTCATTTATATTGATGATGATGACCACGGTTACAAGAGTGCTCTATCTCGAGAGCTATTGTCTAAACCTAACTTGTCCAACTCGTGGAACTTGTGAATCTTGTCCCCTTTTGGGGAGCCCTGCCCCTCCTTATATATGTTGGAGGGGCGGGTTACATGTAGAGTCCTATTAGGATTAGGACTAGTCTATCTCTAATACAAACCGGATACAAGTTCAGGTCTTAGCTCCTTGTAAGATAAATGTTCCTCATGCCTTTCCTCATAAACCGGCCCACCATTAAACGTGAACCGGCCTTCTGGGCCATGGGCCTCGTCATCCATCTGACCCGCCCGACGGGTTACTAATGAACCGCCAAGACCGGGCGGGTAGCCCATGAACCGCCAAGCTCCAGGCGGGTTACCAGTGAGTCGTCCAGTCCTGTCGGGTTATGCTCCGGCCGGTTTACGCCATGGGGTATCATCAACTCTGCAGAAGGATTGTTATATCATGCGAGATTTCAAGAACTCCAATATGTTTCAGTACGATAATGGCCCGCCCGGCGGTTGAGGAGGTGGTTTCCATGAGCCGGGTTACGGAGGTGGCAGTTCCAGTTCAGGATTTTAGGGCAATCAAACCAGACACAATAATCAAGGGAATCAGGGTAATCAGGGAGGTTACAACCATCAGGGGAACCAGCAGCAGCAGCAGTCGGGTTATCAGAGCCATCCTAAGCAGTTAAATAGTGGGTAATATCATGTCTTCACCACTAGCTTGTGTAAGCGTGATCAGAAGCTTCACAAGAAGGCAGTAAACTCTGTTGAACCGGCGGTGCCTCAGTATTTGCGCTGGTCCGAGCAACCCATTTTATGGAGTAGAGAAGATCACCCGCCCCGGGTTGACAATCCGGGTCATCTGGCCTTAATGGTGGCCCCTCAAGTTGGAGGATATAAGTTCACCAAGGTGCTCATGGATGGGGGAAGCAGTATCAACATTTTATATTATGATACCGTCCGCCGTATGGGGTTGACAAACAAGAATCTTAAACCGTCAAACACCGTTTTCCATGGTGTGGTGCCTGGTAAGTCTGCATATCCAGCGGGCAAGATAGCCTTAGAGGTGGCTTTTGGAGATGATCATGATTCAAGGTCAGAAACATTGACCTTTGAGGTGGTAAAAATCAAAAGTCTGTATCACGCTTTGTTTGGGCGACCGGCTTACGCCAAGTTCTTGGCAAGGCCATGCTATGTTTATCTATAGCTCAAAATGCCAGGTCATAAGGGGACAATCATAGTACATGGGAGCAGGAAGATCGCTTTGGAATGTGAGGAAGGTGATGCAGCTTATGCTGAGTCAGTTTGTGCCACAGAAGAGCTAAAGTTTTACAAAGACAATGTTGATCCGGCAGATATGACTTCTTTGAAAAAGCCAACTACGGAACACGATCCGGCATTGAAGTTCAAATCGGCCACAGATACCAAAGGCTGATTTTGTTCCTGGTGATTCATCCAAACAGTTCAGCATCAGCGCTAACCTGGATCCCAAATAGGAAAGCGCGCTCATCGAGTTCATCCGTGAGAACCGAGACATCTTTGCATGGAAGCCTTCTGACATGTCAGGTGTACCGAGGGAACTCGCTGAGCATACACTTAACATTGATCCTAAGTTTAAACCGGTGCGGCAATTCCTCCTCCGCTTTAATGAAGAAAGGCGTAAGGCTATTGGTGAAGGGGTAGCTCGATTGTTGGCTGCAGGGTTTATTGTGGAGGTCTTTCACCCAGAGTGGTTGGCTAATCCGGTGCTGGTTCTTAAGAAAAACGGCACTTGGCGTATGTGTATAGATTACATAGACTTGAACAAAGCTTGCCCTGCAGTCCCTTTTCCCTCCCTCGTATTGATTAGATCATTGATGCTACGGCGGGTTGTGACCATTTGTGTTTTCTGGACGCTTATTCTGGTTATCATCATATTAAAATGGCAGTTAAGGACCAGGAGAAGACGGCTTTTATAACTCCTTTTGGAGCCTTCTGCTATGTCTCCATGCCTTTTGGGCTCAAGAGTGCCTAGGCGACTTATCAACACTGTGTTCAGAATTGTCTTCATAAGCAGATTGGCCGCAATGTTCATGCATATGTAGATGATATTGTGATAAAGTCCAGGAAGGAGGAAACATTGATATATGATTTGAGAGAAACCTTTGACAACCTCCGGGTTTACAAGATGATGCTCAATCCGGAAAAGTGTGTCTTTGGTGTCTCGGCAGGCAAACTCTTGGGTTTTCTGGTGTCAAACAGAGGCATTGAGGCCAATCCGGAAAAAATTTCAGCAATTACATCTTTGGCTAAACCGGCGTGTATCAATGACGTTCAACGTTTGGCCGGCTGGATTGTGGCTTTGAGCCGGTTTATCAGTCGTCTTGGGGAGAAGGCTATCCCTCTATACCAGATGCTAAAGAAAACAGATGATTTTGTTTGGAGCGAGGCAGCTGATAAAGCGTTTGAGGATCTGAAGAGGCAGTTAGCTGAACCGCCTGTGCTTGCAGCTCCGATCGATAAAGAGCAGTTATTGCTGTATGTGGCCGCTAATGCCCGAGCTGTTAGTGTGGCTATTGTGGTGGAGCGCAAAGAAGCTGGAAAGGAGTATCCAGTTCAACGACCGGTTTATTATATCAGTGAGGTGCTCATTGAATCAAAGCAGAGGTATCCACATTGGTAGAAGCTGGTGTATGGAGTGTTTATGGCAAGACGGAAGCTCAAACATTATTTTCAGGGTCATCCTATCACAGTGGTCAGTTCAGCCCCTCTGGGAGATATCATTCAAAACAGAGAAGCAACTGGCTGGATTGCTAAGTGGGCTATTGAGCTTGGACCTCACGGGCTCAAATACATGCCTCGCATAGCCATTAAATCCCAAGCACTCGTGGATTTCATCAATGATTGGACAGGGTTGCAAGCACCAGAGGAAAAGCCAGATAACATGTACTGGACTATTCACTTTGATGGGTCCAACAGTTGGAGGGCTCGGGGGCTGGAGTCATATTAACTTCCCCACGAGGTGACAAGTTTTATTATGTTCTCCGCTTAATGTTCCCCTGTACTAACAATGCAGCTGAGTATGAGGCCTTACTCCATGGTCTTCGGATGGCTAAGGAGATGAACTTAAGCCGGGTTAAGTGCTTTGGGGACTCAGATCTGGTGGCTCAGCAGGTGTCTGGCACTTGGGATTCTAAAGACCCACTCATGGCTGCATATCGACGAGAGGTGGACACGGTAGCTGGTCACTTAAAGGGTTATCAGGTGGACCACATAGACCGGCGAAAGAACAAAGCAGCGGATGCTTTAAGCCGCCTTGGCTCTTAGCGTAAACCGGTCCCACCAAATGTCTTTCTTGACGTGCTGCATAATCCGTCGGTCAAGGTACCAACAGAGGAGGAGTTGGCTATTCCTGATCCGGAGGCTCAATTGGTGGCAGCTTTGCATGTCATACCAGATTGGACAATCCCGTACCTGGCTTACATGAACCAGAGCGAGTTACCAGAGGATGAAACCCTGGCCCGACAGGTAATCCGGTGTTCCAAGTCCATGACCATAATCGACGAGGAGTTACATCATTACAGCGTCACAGGGGTAATTCAGCATTGTGTTTCTGCTCAAGAAGGTTGTGAGATCTTGCGAGAAATCCATGAAGGGGATTGTGGTCACCACGCCGGTTCAAAGTCTTTGGTGGCTAAGGCTTTTCGTCACGGTTTTTATTGGTTAACGGCTCACGCTGATGCTGAGGATCTAGTTAAACGATGTGACGGTTGTCAAAAATTCACACGTCGTGCTCACATTCCGGCTCAGGAGTTGAGGATGATTCCAATAACTTACCCGTTCGCAACTTGGGGGCTTGATATGGTTGGACCTTTTAAGCGATCCAAGGACAAAAAGACCCACTTATTAGTGGCAGTTGACAAGTTCACCAAATGGGTGGAAGCAGAGCCAGTCAGTAAGTGTGATGCGGCCACGGCGGTTCAGTTCATCAAAAAGGTGATATTCCGGTTTGGCTTACCACACAATATTATAACTGATAATGATACTAATCTGTCAAAGGGAGAGATGGAGGAATTTTGCCAACATGAGCACATCCGGCTTGATATAGCGTCAGTGGCTCACCCCCAATCTAATGGTCAAGCGGAGAGGGCAAATCAAGAAATTTTGAGAGGTATTAAACCCTGGCTTATGGTTCCTTTGAAATGGACACCGGGTTGTTGGGTTGAGGAGTTACCTTCTGTGTTATGGAGTATCAACACCACACCCAACAGATCTACGGGTTACACACCTTTCTTCATGGTTTATGGAGCGGAGGCAGTTCTTCCTAGTGACATACGTCACGACTCGCCCCATGTAGCGGCTTATATCACTAGTAGAAAACAGGGCTTTGGTCCAGGCCGGGTCAGCCCATTAGTCCCGGTTCAGTCCAAAACCGGGACCAATGTGGGCATTGGTCCTGGTTCGTGAGCCCAGGGGGCCGGCCGGGCCACGTGGGCCATTGGTCTCGGTTCATCTGGACCTTTTTGTCCTGGTTGGTGGGATGAACCAGGACCAATGGGCCTCGCTCCTGTCCCACCACCATTGGTCCCGGTTGGTGGCTTGAACCGGGACCAAAGGCTCCCCTTTAGTCCCGGCTCATGCCACCAACCGGGACCAATGAGGTGCCTATATATACCCCTCGCTCGCGAGCAGAGCACCCCAGTGCTCTGTTTTTCCCTGGCCGAGGGGGAGAGGGCTTCGTGGTGCTCTAGCTCACCTCCTATGCACACAAGGTGTTCGATGGAATGCCCGAGCCACACTACTTAAGCTTTCTCCTCTCCAAGCTCGACCTCCAAGCTCCATTTTCCATAATATTTGTCTAGGTTTAGCGGTCCGTCACGCCCCGTCCCCGTCTTCACCACCGTCGATCACCCGCGCCGAGCTCATCGCCGGCACCACCATGGTGAGCCTCTTGTTTTATCTTCTTTCTGAAAGGAAAAATATTCTTACTTGTATGTTTACATAGATACTTGTATTATTTTCTTACTTTTATTATTGCATCTTATATAGTGCGATGGTTTTGGTATCCGCCCCCGTCGGCCCTCGTCCTGTCTATGATTCGGATGTGGTATATATATTATCTTTATAACTATTGGTTCATTTATTGTTTATGAAAATTATGCCGACCAACGTGACATAGTTTTATTTATGTAGGATGTATGTGAATCGGAAATGCCAACCGACCCTATTGTCGAGAGGTTAAATTTAGTTGAAGAAGAAAACAATTTGTTGAAGGAAAAATAAAAAAATTGAGGAGGAGAAGATGATATTGGAGTTGCATGTTGCGGATGTCGTCGATGATCACAAGATCAAGATGGATGCAATGCGCTTGAAGATTAGAAAGATTAGGAAATATGCCATTCATACCGAGGCTTGGTATCATTATGCCGTTGGATCAATTGTTACCTTGGTTGCGATTATGATTGCATTTGTTTTCGCATTGAAATGTTTTACATAGTTTCAATGTATGGTTTAATTAATTAGATGCTCTGGAGAGCTATATGTTGTTAGATGAGAACTATGTATGCACTTTGGTTTTAATGTGATGATGAACTTCTATTAATTTGGACACTTAATTATATATAATGCACGCAGATGAACCGGCAATGGATGTACGGTGACAGACACACCCGCAAGTACATTAAGGGCGTGCATGAGTTTCTTGATGCGGCTGAGGCAAACAAGCAGAATGGTTTTATGTGTTGTCCATGCACTGAATGTGGGAATACGAGGTCTTACTCTAACCGGAAAATCCTTCACTACCACCTGCTTTACAAGGGTTTCATGCCACACTATAATGTTTGGACGAGGCACGGAGAAATAGGGGTTATGATGGAAGACGGCGAAGAAGAAGAGTGCGATGACAACTATGTGCCCCCTGAATACGGTGATGCTGCAACGGGGGACCTGGTGAAGATCAAGAGGAACCAGACGATGTGCCCAATGATGCTGCAACGGGTGAAGCTGCTGAAGATCAAGAGGAACCAGACGATGTGCCCGGTGATGATGATGTCCGCCGGGTCATTGTCGATGCAAGGACGCAATGCGAAAGTCAAAAGGAGAAGCTGAAGTTCGATCGCATGTTAGAGGATCACAAAAAAGGGTTATACCCCAATTGCGAAGATGGCAACACAAAGCTCGGTACCGTACTGGAATTACTGCAGTGGAAGGCAGAGAATGCTGTGGCTGACAAAGGATTTGAGAAGCTACTGAAAATATTGAAGAAGAAGCTTCCAAAGGATAACAAATTGCCCGACAGTACATACACAGCAAAGAAGGTCGTATGCCCTCTAGGATTGGAGGTGGAGAAGATACATGCATGCCCTAATGACTGCATCCTCTACCGCGGTGCATACAAGGATCTGAATGCATGCCCGGTATGCGGTGCATTGCGGTATAAGATCAGACGAGATGACCCTGGTGATGTTGACAGCGAGCCCCCCAGGAAGAGGGTTCCTGCGAAGGTGATGTGGTATGCTCCTATAATACCACGGTTGAAACGTCTGTTCAGAAACGAAGAGCATGCCAAGTTGATGCGATGGCATAGTGAGAACCAAAAGAAAGATGGGAAGTTGAGAGCACCCGCTGACGGGTCGCAGTGGAGAAAAATCGAGAGAAAGTACTGGGATGAGTTTGTAAAGGACCCAAGGAATGTATGGTTTGCTTTAAGCGCAGATGGCATTAATCCTTTCAGGGAGCAGAGCAGCAATCACAGCACCTGGCCCGTGACTCTATGTATGTATAACCTTCCTCCTTGGATGTGCATGAAGCGGAAGTTCATTATGATGCCAGTTCTCATCCAAGGCCCTAAGAAACCCGGCAACGAAATTGATGTGTACCTAAGGCCATTAGTTGAAGAACTTTTACAGCTGTGGAATGGAAACGGTGTACGTATGTGGGATGAGCACAGACAGGAGGAATTTAACCTTAAGGCATTGCTGTTCGTGACCATCAACGATTGGCCCACTCTCAGTAACCTTTCAGGACAGACAAACAAAGGATACCACGCATGCACGCACTGTTTAGATGACACTGAAAGTATATGCCTGGACAAATGCAGGAAGAATGTGTACCTGGGCCATCGTCGATTTCTTCCGACCAACCATCAATGATGAAAGAAAGGCAAGCATTTCAAAGGCGAGGCAGATCACCGGAAGAAGCCCGCCATGCGCACCGGTGATCACATGCTTGCTATGGTCAATGATTTACACTATATAATCTTTGGAAAGGGTCCCGGTGGACTAGCTGTTCCGAATGACGCTGAGGGACACGCACCCATGTGGAAGCAGAAATCTATATTTTGGGACCTACCCTACTGGAAAGACCTAGAGGTCCGCTCCTCAATCGACGTGATGCACGTGACGAAGAACCTTTGCGTGAACCTGCTAGGCTTCTTGGGCGTGTATGGGAAGACAAAAGATACACCTGAGGCACGGGAGGACCTGCAATGTTTGCACGAAAAAGACGGCATGCCTCCGAAGCAGTATAAAGGTCCTGCCAGCTACGCTCTTACGAAAGAAGAGAAAGAAATCTTCTTTGAATGCCTGCTCAGTATGAAGGTCACGACTGGCTTCTCGTCGAATATAAAGGGAATAATAAATATGCTAGAGAAAAAGTTTCAGAACCTAAAGTGTCATGACTGCCACGTGATTATGACGCAACTGCTTCCGATTGCATTGAGGGGGCTTCTACCGGAAAACGTCCGATTAGCCATTGTGAAGCTATGTGCATTCCTCAATGCAATCTCTCAGAAGGTGATCGATCCAGAAATCGTACCAAGGCTAAGGAGTGATGTGGCGCAATGTCTTGTCAGTTTCGAGCTGGTGTTCCCACCATCCTTCTTCAATATCATGACGCACGTCCTAGTTCATCTAGTCGACGAGATTGTCATCCTGGGGCCCGTATTTCTACACAATATGTTCCCCTTTGAGAGGTTCATGGGAGTCCTAAAGAAATATGTCCGTAACCGCGCTAGGCCAGAAGGAAGCATCTCCATGGGCCATCAAACAGAGGATGTTATCGGGTTTTGTGTTGACTTCATTCCTGGCCTTAAGAAGATAGGTCTCCCTAAATCGCGGTATGAGGGGAGACTGACTGGAAAAGGCACTCTTGGAAGAGACTCAATAATATGCAGGGACAGATATTCTTGGTCTCAAGCACACTACACAGTTCTACAGAACTCTACCTTGGTGACCCCGTATGTCGATGAACACAAGAACAGTCTGCGCTCCAAACACCCGGAGCAGTGCGACAACTGGATTACATGTGAACACATCAGGACTTTCAGCAGTTGGTTGGAAACACGTCTCAGAGGTGACAACACTGTTTGTGATAAGTTGTACTTGTCGTACAGGGGACCATCTTTGACTGTATTGACTTACAAAGGATACGAGATAAATGGGAATACATTTTACACGATTGCCCAAGATCAAAAGAGCACCAACCAAAACAACGGTGTTCGCTTTGATGCAGCAACCGAGAGCGTAAGGACACATATTATGGTTACATAGTGGACATATGGGAACTTGACTACGGACCTGATTTTTAGGTCCCTTTGTTTAAGTGCAAATGGGTCAATCTGTCAGGCGACGGGGTACAGGTAGACCCACAGTACGGAATGACAACAGTGGATCTGAAAAATCTTGGGTACACTGACGAACCGTTCGTCCTAGCCAATGATGTGGCACAGGTTATCTATGTGAAGGACATGTCTACCAAACCGAGAAAAAGAAAAGATAAGGAAGCGAATACATCATATGATGAGCCAAAGCGCCACATAGTTCTTTCAGGAAAAAGGGACATCCTGGGAGTGGACGGCAAGACAGACATGTCAGAAGATTTTGAAAAGTTTCATGAAATTCCTCCCTTCAATGTCAAGGCTAACCTAAGCATCCTGATAAACAATGAAGATTATCCATGGTTACAGCGCAATAAGCAAATGACACAAGCGAAGAAAAAGTGAAGACTTTCTCCCGCAACTTTGTAACACACGAACATGCTACCATTGTCCGTTTTGTACATGCACATGCTATGTGGGTGAAATTATGATACCATCCCAACTTTCAACTTTTTCATAGTTCATTTGAAATGCTTTCATGTCTTATGGTTCGGCCCTCGTAATACCATGACCATTAGTCCCTGGCCCATGCCAACTTTAAACTTTCAACTTTCTAAAACTAATGGCACTAACAGAAAGTTTATAATTTTGCTCCTCGCCCCTGGCCCATGACCATTAGTCCCGGTTTGTGCCACAAACCGGGACTAAAGGGTTGGTCCTCATTGCGGGCAGAGTTTAGTCCCACCTCGCCAACCGAAGGGGGCTCACACCGGTTTATAAGCCCTTCCCTCTCTGCCTTGTTGAGCTCCTCTCAAAGTGAAAATAGATGCCCTAATAGAGAAAAGTTTAACCTAAATTCATAGTGAATTCCTCTGAAATTCATAGAAATTTACTAGGAATTTAGGTTGAATTTTCTCTATAAGCGCATCTATTCTCATTTTTTTAGTAAGTTAATCACAAACTTGTGATTCAAACAATTTTCAAAGAATTCAAATTTTAACTATTCAAATTTGAAAACTAATGGCACTAACAGAAAGTTTATAATTTTTCTAAAACTAATGGCACTAACAAAAAGTTTATAATTTTGCTAACCTAAAAGCAAATAGAATTAAAAATTAAAGCAAAAAACAAAAGAAAATAAATAATGCAAAAAACAAATCAAAAAACAGGAAAAAACTATTTTTATAGTAAAGTTAATCACAAAATAAAATAAATAAAGCAACAAAGAAAACAAAAAAAACTAAAAAAAGTGTTTTCAAATTTGAAAACTAATGGCACCAAAAGAAAGTTTATAATTTTTCTAAAACTAATGTCACTAACAGAAAGTTTATAATTTTGTTAACCTAAAAGCAAACAGAATTAAAAATTAAAGCAAAAAACAAAAGAAAATAAATAATGCAAAAAACAAATAAAAAAACAGGAAAAAACTATTTTTATAGTACTGTTAATCACAAAATAAAATAAATAAAGCAACAAAGAAAATAAAAAAACTAAAAAAGTGTTTTCAAATTTGAAAACTAATGGCATTAACAAAAAGTTTATAATTTTTCTAAAACTAAAAGCATAAAGAATTAAAAAATAAAGCAAAAAACAAAAGAAAATAAATAAATCAACAAAAAACAAAAAAATGCCACCTACTGGGCCACCACGGCCTGAATACGACTAGAAACCCTACCATGGGCCAGGATTCATGCCCGCAGCAGGCCCAGTAGACCCACAGGCATTGCAGTGACAGATTAGGCCCGAAAGCCTGCAGTTGAGAGGAGCTCGGGAGGGTGGGCGCAGCAGCGCTTATAAACCACTCCCGAGCCCTCTCAACTAGCGAGGTGGGACTAAACTTTTGGGCGCGGGGCAGCACAAGGCCATTGGTCCCGGTTGGTGGCACCAACCGGGACTAAAGGGCATTGGTCACGGTTCGTGGAACCAACCGTGACCAATGCCCCCCTTTAGTCCCGGTTGGTGCCACCAACCGGGACCAAAGGCTGCCGCTTCCTGCCCTTTGGGCTGCTGAAAAGAGACCTTTGGTCCCGGTTGCTGGCACCAACCGGGACTAAAGGGGGAATTAGTCCCGGTTTATGCCACCAACCGGGACTAAAGCTTGGACTATATAACAAACAATTGTGAAAATTTTCAGTTTGCATCGCCAGTTCCCTCCTCCCCCGCCGACGATGCTGTCAAGCTGTTCCACCTCGCCGTCTACGCTGCCGCCGCCAACGTCGTTGCCTCCACGAGCCCGCGCCGTCCTCATCACCGGCATCCCCGAGCCCGCCGTCCTCGTCGTCCCCGTCGCTGCGTGCCTCCCCGAGCCCACCCCTCCTCGTCCCTGTCGCCGGCCGCGCGCCGTCCCCGTCACCGCGTGCCGCCCCGAGCCCGCCGTCCTCGTCGTCGGACTCCTGCCATCGCCGCCCCCCTCGAAGTGAGCCCCCCCCCTTTCCCATGGTCCCGATCGAGTGCGGCCCTTGCTCTCTGCCCCTGCTCCATGGTCGCCGCCGGCCCCGACTCATTGAAGAGCAGAAGGAGAGGAGAAGGAGAGGAGAGGAGTGGAGCAGCAGCAAACCTTTTGATTGGTTTAGAATAGGTTTTCAGCAAGGAATTTGAATCTGGTTCAAATTTCATTTGAATGAAATTTAAAAAAATTAAACTATGGATCAGAAGGTTTTTGGTGAAATGGAGTGTGGGTACTGCCATGAAGTTGGAGTAATTTTTGTGGTTGTAAAAGAGTTAGGAAAATTTAGAATGTGCTAAATATGTCAAAAATGTTTTTTGTTCATACAAAGTTTTTTGTTCATAGAAAGTTTTTTGTTCATAGGCAGAAAGTTTTTATATATGACTATGGATATATGAGCAATGATGATCCATGGATGTATGCATTGATATATATGAGAAACGATGTTTCATAGAATATTTACCAAGTATATATGTATTTTTGTTCATAGCATTTTTTCCATTTATATATGTATGTGGCTATAGATGGATATATATGAGAGGTTTCCTAGTGTCAAAGTATTGAAGAAATCCATGGCTTCATCATTAGCCGGAAGTAACCAGGGCATGACGAAGTCCTCCAAAGTTATTTTGGAATGGTGTCCCAGATAGGATAATTTGCCTTTTCGTATGAATTTCAGCAAAGGCCTTCCAAGTAACGATATTTGGAAGGTTCTTGCTAAACTTTGTACCAAAAAGCGAATTATCCTATCTAGGACTCCATTCCAAAATAACTTTGGAGAGCTTCGTACCATCATGCACCTGTTACTTTCGCCTAATGATGAAGACATGGTTTTGTTGAATCCTTTGACACTAGGCAACCTCCTGACCCCTCGGCGATCCTCTCGAACATGAGAGGAAGAAGAGGATAAAAAATAAGAGGAAGAAGAAAAAAAAGAGGAGAAGAAAGAATAGAGGAGTTCTCCTCTATTCTTTCTTCTCCTCTTTTTTTCTTCTTCTTCCTCTTTTTTTTATCGGGAACGAGGGTCGCCGAGCGGTAGAGGAGAAACCCTAAATAGAAAGTATCGTCGGTGTGAGATACATGTACCGTCGGTGTCGGACACTACATCCACATCCCACAAGTGGCGCGGGCTTTGACGCCCACGTCACTTGTGGGACGTGGATGTAGTGTCCGACACCGACGGCCACATGTATCTCACACCCACGATACTTGCTATTTAGGGTTTCCTCTACCGTTCGGTGACCCTCGACGACCCTCGTTCCCGATAAAAAAAAGAGGAAGAAGAAGAAAAAAAGAGGAGAAGAAAGAATAGAGGAGTTCTTACTCCTCCATTCTTTCTTCTCCTCTTTTTTTTTTCTTCTTCCTCTTCTTTTTTTATCCTTGAAACGTTGTCGAGGCCACCCCAAACCCTAGAGAAGCAGCATCGAGGCCACTAATTAATATTAGTTCTACGTTTTTGCCACTAATATATCCATCTGTCATGTTTGAATAATAATTGCCATGTTGTCAATATTTGTAGAAACTATGGACACCGCCCAAGATGAAGTACAAGAAGAGTTGTTGGGGGACATAATCGCACGAGGAAGTGATGCCATCTGCTTGTTGTTTTTCAACGAGACCGATGGTCTGGAAGCAGCTGATTATGATGGCTCCGGTGACCTAATGCCGGTGCAAGAAGGAGACCGTGAGGACGTCTCCGGTGACTGAACCGATTCTGGCCAGGTATATATATTAGTTAAGCTTTTGCTGAC
Organism: Triticum aestivum; assembly: GCF_018294505.1. Taxonomy (NCBI): domain Eukaryota; kingdom Viridiplantae; phylum Streptophyta; class Magnoliopsida; order Poales; family Poaceae; genus Triticum; species Triticum aestivum. The sequence continues at coordinate 593,918,163 of NC_057794.1, forward strand.
TAGCTAATTGATGCATTCATTGTTTTGGTATGTACACATATTAATTAAGTCTTTTTTTTCTAGCCCTCCGGATCGAGCACAACTTCGGTAAAGAGACGAGGCCCGAAGAAAAAGTTTAGCTCGGATGAAAAGTTTGAGATCATAGCAATCGCGCCCGACAGCCAACCGATTGAACCCCTCCGGACAAAGAGCGCATTTGTTGCTCAGTGCGGGGTTTTGGTTAGGGACAAGATCCCGATCAGCATCCAGCAATGGTTTAAGCCGGCTACAGAAGACCCTGAGGTATCTTATGTCAATGATATGCAGAAAAATGATCTTTGGACTGAGCTGAAGTCAAATTTCACCCTACCGCCAGAGGATAATCCAGAGAAGCCAGTTAAAGAGCAATTAATCAAGTCTTTTGCTCTGAAGAGGATGGCAGAACTATTCAGGAGGTGGAAGAAATAGCTGAATAAGTTTGTCGGAAATAATGAGACACCAGAATTCAAGGGCAGATATGAGAAGATCAGAGATCACTGGCCCGCATTTGTGGCCCACAAGACATCAGAAAAGAGTAAGAAGATGTCGGCGACAAACAAGCAAAATGCTGCGAAGAAGAAACATCACCATCGCACGGGGTCAGGTGGCTACCTCGTAGCCCGGCCTAAGTGGGCGAAGACTGAGAATGATCTGGTTGATAAAGGGATCGAACCAGAGACAATTAACTGGCCAGACCGTTGCCGGACTTGGTTCTTCGGGGCTGGCGGAACCTTGGACCCTGTAACAGGGAAGTGAATTTGGACGAATGATCAAATGGACATACCAGTCAGGAAGCTTCAGCACTATATCGAAGCAGCGCAGCAAGGGACGTTCCTTCCAGACAGAGAGAACGACGAGCTCACAATGGCCCTCGGGAATCCTGAGCACCCTGGACGGACATGAGGCACGCCAGGATCCATTCCGTGGAAGGTTGGGTTTCCGAACGCAGGCAGTTACAAATCCCATGAGAGGAGGAAAAAAGTGCAGCAGACCCAAATGCAGGCGCTGCAAGCAAGGGTACAAGCGATAGAGGAATGAGAAGCAAATCGCAGCAAACGTACTGCCGAAGCTTCCCCTGAAGCTACCCCGCCATCTCAGCGGAGAAGCAGCGTGGCTTCCACCGAGCTGCTTTAGCCGGAGCATGCCTTGACGGCTCCTGCTAGCTATCCCGTGGATGCTATCACGGAGTCTCAAAATTGCCACCTTATGACGCAATGGATGAATTTGAAGGTCAAGGCGGCTGTTGGCTCTGTTTATCCTACTGAACCCGGTGCAACTTTTCACTGCCGGCCAATTCCAGAAGGATATGCTAGGGTGATGGTGGATGAAATAACGGGGGGATTTGAGGACCTCCAGCTTGACCACCCTACCGGTGAAGGGGAGACTCGGCTGGGTTCTGCTCTGAAGACTCCATGCCTATGGCGGAAGGAGCTCATCAACCTTCCAAACAAGACGCCTCCACCTCCTCCTCCTCCTCCACCGCCTCCTCCTCCGGCGAGTGACGATCAGGGCCCTCGGCCAGCTCCTTCTCCGGTGCATGGCGGCACTCCGCCTCCTTCTCCGCCTGCGCCGGCGCGCCCGAGTAGCCAGCCTCCTCCTTCTCCGCCTCGTCAGCAAGGGCGAAAGAGACCCGCCGCCGCTCCGGCAGCTGCTCCGGCGCGTCGTAGTCCTTCTCCTCCGCCTCGTAAGCAAGTAAAGAAGACAGCTGCTCCATCTGTTCAGCCGGCGTCTAGCAGTACAGCCAGAGGCGGGAGGACATATAGATTCGGTCCTTCTCTGAAGAGTCCACAAAAGTTACCATATGAGAGGACCCCGGAGGAGAACGCGAAGATCACGCGAACCGAAGTGGATGACTGGTTTCAAGGGTTGAAAGCAAAGAGACATCCACCTCCGGAGGAGAAGGTAGATCCTGTGAAAGTGAAGCGCATTTTGGCTGCCCTGGCAAAACCACCCAAGTCTCCATCGAAAGGCAACTATGAGCGCATTATTGCAAAGACATCGGCCGAAGCGGAGCGCTCGGGAAGTACAGTCAGTGATCAAAGGCTGAAAGAACGACGAGCAGCTGGGAAACAAATTGCCCAGCTCGGCGAACAAGCGAAGCAATCGTGCCCCCCGCTCAAGGTGCCTAGCGACATCGTCGATCCGAGGATGGTGCCCGGTTATTGCAATGTTGACGATTACCTGCCCGACGATGTACATTATGATCCCTTGGAGGTGCAGATACACAGATACGAGTACGGGAAGCCTCTTGTCAAAGATGAAAAATCTTTAACAACGATGATGCGAAGATTACATGATTGGTACTTGAAAATCTGCAGAGTCTGGGGGGAGGAGTACTTTGTATGCGAGAGTTAAACCGGAGCATGACCTCGTTGGAATTGAACTGTTGCCTATTCCATTTGAGGAGTTCTATCAGTTTTTCAATCAATTGGCCCTCGATAAAACAACGGTCACCTGCTACTTTCTGAAAGTACTACTACTTCTATCATTAAGTCTCTCTATATAGCTCATCTCTTTCATTGCATGTATTTATAATTATCCTCACTATATTATGCAGATTGAAGATCACTGAATTGAAGAAAAGACAAATCGGTGATATTGGGTTCGTTAACACATATCTCATAGATACAACTGAGGTTGAACATTGTCCCGAAGATACCGAGGCCAACTTGCTACGATCATTCAAAAAAAATGAAAACAAAGATATAATACTCTTTCCTTACAACTTCAAGTGAGTGTTACTGTCTTGTGCATATTCGGTTTCCCTTATATATTAGTTCAAGTTATAGTAATGTAATTGATGAGTTATGCATGCGTGCGCAGGTACCACTATATTCTCCTAGAGATTAGGCTTCAGCAGGGAGTAGTAACTGTCTGGGACTCTAAACGAAAAGATCCCCAGGAGTATGCGGACATGACTGAAATCCTCAAGAAGTAAGTTAAATCGATCATTATCCACCATATCAGCAACTTTGTTCATTTCCTGATATCAAGTAATTGTTTTCTTTGTCTGGCAGGGTTTGGAGAAAATTCACCAGAAAAGTTCTGGGACTACCGAAGGAGCTGGAATTTAGACACCCGAAAGTAAGTACTATAGTAGCATGTTCCGCGCATCTCCTAGTGATTCAAGCGCTAGTTTCATCAATACCATTTAGCATTCTTGCTTATCAGTTTGATTGACCTCTATTTCTTGTAAAGTGGTTGTGGCAGGAACAAGGGAATGATTTTTGTGGATACTACGTCTGCGAGTCCATCCGCCACACGACCTGTGAGCGGGGCGGGTACTCTGACGAACAATATGAAGTACGTAAATAACAACATTCACAATTTTATTTTATTACCATCATTTGTGTTGAGTTTCATTCATTCATATATATATATGTATTGACCCCCTTCTTCAAATTAGATGTTTCAGAAGCGGGATGAACTCCTAGCACCAGCTCGCATGCGAGCAATTCAAGAGGAATTGGCGGCATTCTTTCTTGACCACGTGATCGCTGAAGACGGAGAATACTATGTGGACCATGAGTCCGTATGATTATATCTGTAAGAGATAATTATTGTATATATGTAGCCGGTAGTGTCGGATAGATATACGAGAACTTGTTGTTTGACCAATCTCTCGGAGAAGGAGAGGTGGTCGATATCACTTCTCTCTGTATGCATATATGTTCATGACGATCTTCTGTTTCCTTCGTTTGCTTACTAGCTAGCTAGCGTGTCTAGTCCTCTCTATACGTATGTATAGTACGTAGCGTCGACCAAGCACGGACATAAGAGAGGACACTTCTCTCTATTAATTATAGCTAGCTAACACAATATATGAAACACCTAAATTAACCCCCCAAAACCCCCAAAACCCCACCCCCCCCCCCTTCAAAAAAGACAAAAACCCCAGCCACAAAAATGCTAACGCGTGGATGCCTATTGGTCCCGGTTGGTGCCACTAACCGGGACCAAAGGGTCTCCTGCCTGGGCTCCGCGCACAGGCCACGTGGAGGCCCATCAGTCCCGGTTCTGGATTGAACCGGGACTAAAGCGTCGTGGCATTAGTACCGACCCTTTAGTCCCAGTTCAGGAACCGGGACTAAAGGCCCTTATGAACCGGGACAATAGGCCCTTTTTTCTACCAGTGTATTGAAGCTGATAATGAGACAGCACATCAGGACTCACTGGACCTGTTAGATGAGGAGCGTGATCTTGCAGCAGCACGTTCGGCGATTTATCAACAAGATCTCCAACGTTATCACAGCCGCCGGGTTAAGACCAAAACTTTTCAAGAGGGCGATCTGGTGCTCCGGCTCATCCAGGATCAGACTGATATGCACAAGTTATCCCCACCTTGGGAAGGACCCTTTGTGGTCAGCAAGAATCTACACAACGGGTCATACTACCTCATTGATATTCGAGAGCACAAAGACTCACGTAAATCGGAGGAGGAGACCAAGCGACCATGGAATATAGCTCTTCTTCGGCCTTATTATACTTGAGCCATAGGCTCTTCTTATGTACATATTTATGACAATGTATATATTATATAATAAACCGGAGCCTCGAATTAAGCGGGGTCTCTGTTCTTTTTACATCATGTGTGGGGTTGCCAGAATTTCTACTAACACATCGGAGTTTTGTTAAACCGGCCTATGCAGCCGCACTGATATAAAGAAAATCACTAGGGGGCTTGGTCATATCTGAACCATAGCTACACCTCTTGATCGTTTTGAAACCACAAAGGTATATCACTAGGGGGCTTGGTTGTTATCACACCATAGCTACACCTCTTGATTGGTTTAACACCACAAAGGGATATCACTAGGGGGCTTGGTTGTTATCACACCACAGCTACACCTCTTGGTAGGCGTTTAGCCAAAAAGGAAATTATATGAAGCCAAAGAGAGTCTGTTGCATCAAAGCTCAGCTCAAATATAGGTAACCATTGAGCACAACTCACATATTACCTGGGGGCTCTTTGCTTCTCAAAGAACAATGAGTTTCAACCCTTGTAATAGGCTATCAAGCCAGGCTTGGAAGCCAGGTGTATTCACCTAAAACGCCGGGTTATCCTGCCTTTTTAAGTAAGTCACTTCGTCCAGGTAAACCTGGTATGACCCATCGAACGTTTGACAAGTCAATCCCATGGACCCTGAACTTGTCAAAGTTAAACCGGTGATTGGTTAAAGATTGAGGTCCATCTTAAAAGGCTTTGCAAAATGGTTTAACTCAGTGGCCTGGCAGCCCATGAAAAGCCTCGATTTAGGGCCTGGAAGCCCATGAAAAGCCTTGCATATTTCTTTTGTTTTTGCTATTTCTATATAAGGGATTTGTTAATATTCTTCTGATAAACCGGTGTTCATTACAACCCGGCTTAACTTTCAGCACTTAGTTGTAAGTACATAATCAGATTTTAAAACCGGTAGCAAACTGCTCCGGTCTGGTTTTGACGCAGATGTCACCAGCCTTATATGAACAAATAAACGATTGTTTAGCCCAATGTCATTGCTACAAGAAACGGCAAGAGGGCCAGGAGTTATTTATACTCCGGATTGGTGTTTTCGCCTCTACCATACGAACAGTTAGTCAACCAACGAGGTATGTTGTAGATATTATTTATTTTATCTGAATAATACAAACTTTGATTATGTATCCAAGTCTTGTATATTTTTGGGGCATCATGACCTGTCCAGTGGTAAACCACTAGGACACTTTCAAATTCTTGTATCCAGGAACGCAAATTATCATGGACTATGCATAAATAGATCCAAAGGGCGAAATAAGTTTTCCCAATATCTAGCAACACAAACATGCTCGATGGCATGATAGATAAGGGTGTTTTGCTATCCTATTACACGAAGCTTCAAAACGGCTTCACTAGAATAAAATTGTTTCAAACAGTAGCACAAAGTAGCTGGTAACCCGACTGCCGGTTTAGGATGCTTCGTCGGGACGACTGGACGGTTGCGGGTCAGTTGGTGCAATCACCTCTTCTTCATCCCTCCCCAGATGCTGGAAATCAACCGTTGACCAATCGATTCCGGTTAAAGCTTGAAACGCGGCTTCTTCATGGATTAGGCTGGAGGGGTTAATGTCAGGAGCGTAAGTATGCTTACGGATTGGAGGCACAAGTTCTTCGACTTCATGGATTTCAGCAGGCTGCCTCTTGCCTTCGGCGTTGTAAACCGGCTGGAAATTAGATAAGTCTGTATCCTCTACCAGTTTGCTAGCTATTGGCCGCATCTCTTTGGTCAGCCTTCGAAGATGATCATTATTGAAGTTTGAACTGTCCTCCTTCACTCCTGGATAACCTTTAATAATGTCATCCGCTTCAAGATCCGGAATCCAAGCCTTAGCCCGGATTAGTGCGGTTAGTGCTCCTGCCCTTGCAGCTGCCTTCTTCAGTTTGGTAATCCGGGCTGGTAGCATGCCCAACTTCTCAAGGGTTTCCTTTATTAGTGATGGCGCCGGTTTGTTGTAAGCTGCAGTACAAATAGCACGCTGGGTTCCAGAATACAGTTGCTCAAGTAAAGTGTAAACTGCTTTAAGCTTCATCTACATATCTGTGCCCAGATGAGCAATACGAGTGCCTGCCATGGTTTAATATCAGCAAGCTGGTAACTGATTAAATCTCATGACTCGGATGAATAGCATAAGGAGATACTTACCAAATACAGCGGATGTCATGGCGTTGATTTGCCGTTTCAAGCCGGTCAGTTCATTAACAACTGGTTTCAGGGCTGCTTCTGTGTCTTCGGCTTTCTTGGTTAAACCGGCTTTTTCAGCCTCCCAGTCAGCACGTTCCTTGTTAAAAGTTTCTTTCGGTTTCTCCATAGCGGCCAGGGCCTTGGTTAGCTCCTCTTTTGCTTTAGAAGCCTCTGCTTGTTGGGACTTCACATTTTCCTGCAGATCATCGGTTCGAGCATCTCTAGTACTCAACTCGGCCTGCAAAGGTGAAGCTATATCAACAACAAGATATATGTTTTCTAAAGTACTAAGCGTATAACACGTTATGCACTTCGTACTTGGGGGCTAATGCCTATTTGTTCTATTATCAACAAGTCTCAAGTACAATGCAAGCATTATCCTTAACACTTGGGGGCTAATGCCTATTTGGTCTATTATCAACAAGTCTCAAGAACAATGCAAGCATTATCCTTAACACTTGGGGGTTAATGTACATCTGTTCAAAACGGATGCATGAATTCAAGACCCGGGTTACCTCGCAAAGCTAAACCGGCCCTTGGGGGCTATGCTGAGGAAAGCTACATGATTACATTGGAGAGGATTAAAGTGTTACTAAAGTCCCGGTTTAAGATTAACATCATAAAACGGCCCTTGGGGGCTACTTGGGCTAGTGTTTCAACTTTGGAATTGAGAAATAAAGGGAGATGAAAATACCTCATAACGTTCCTTCATCAGGTTCACCAAACTGGCTTCATAGTCCCGGTTTGAGTGCAGACGGTTTAAAAAACCGGAGTGAAGTTCTTCGGCACTGAGATGAGCATAGCTTGATAAATCAGTGCTCCATTTGCCCTTTGCCTTAGTAGCACGCTCTTCTTTGGCGCTATGTTGGGCCAGGATTACAGGATGGCCAGGAGAGCGGTGGTCCATGCCAGTAATGATGACATCATCTCCTTGGCCTTCGGTGGTTCTTGCAGGTGATGATGGAATATCAGTACCTCTCACCGGCCTAGCCCGGTTTGGAGCTGCTGGTTCAGGATCAGGCACAGCAGGATCAGCCTCTGGTTGTTTATCAATGTTCTGGTCTTGAAGGGGCGGTGCATCAAAGGTAGCCTCAGGATGAGGACCCTCCGATTCACAAGTTTGGTCCGGTTCACCTATTTGCTCTCCTTCAAAAACCGCCTGGTCTTCTGACGGATTGTTAACCCGAGCTTTCTTGCTGGGTCTGGCTTTGGCTCTGCAAAATAAAATCAAAGCAGGTTTAGCATCTTGTTCAAGATTCACAATGCATTTGAAGAAAATGTTTGAACGCTTACCCAGCTACAGTTTTAAGGGAAGGGAGTTGGGTTGCTGATGACTCGCCAGAAGATGAGGGAGGTGTCACCTGATAATTTGAATCGGACGGATTAAGAGGTTGTCTGAAATAACCTGCCTTGGGATAAGAATTGTCAGAAGTGGGGGAGACCTCAGATCGGCGCTTCCGAACCGAGGTATCAGGTAAACCGGTCGAAGTGACTTGTTGGCCGCTGTGCCGGGTTGTTCAGTGAGCTTCATGCTGCTGCGTCTTCAAAATAAATGTTGGATCCAAATAAGCAAGAGGATGAGAAAAGCTTACTTTCCGGATCGCTTGACGGGTTTTTTGTGCTGGCATAGAGTCTGAACCGGAGGAAAGGATAATTACCTCTACGTCGTCAGCCTGGCTGCCCTCCACGTCCTCCTGATAAAGGTCATTGTTAATGAGATGCATGAAAAGGGAGCCAAGGGAGTCAAGTTATACCTCAACTTCCGGTTCATCGGTATCTTCATCAAGCTCCATATTGATATGTTCAGCTATTTTCCGCTTTGTGGTTCGCTTGACAGCTTTGGTCTTGGGACGGGATGGCTTTGCCGCTTTATCGGATGGCTTTGCCGCTTTGTCTACGGGTTTCCGCTTCCAGAAGGGATCATCGCCCTGTGTATACACAAATAGAAGAAAGTTTACAAGTTGAACAATTTAAAGATATCAAAGATAAAAAGGAAGCATAGTGCTTATAGCAGGCGGTTTGTTCTGAGTGTAGAAGGGGCTCAAGCCGGTTTGGCGACAGACTGATTCCGATTCATTCATAATTTTCTTAACGCCCTCAGTGACCTCTTCATCGGTCATCTGATAGTTTATGTGGCGTTGGGGGTTATCCAAGTTACTGGTATATTCACACATTAAACTTATAGTACTGCTCGTAGGAGGTTTATGGTAGCTCTTTTGGTCTTGAGGTGTTTTGGCGGCTGTGGCCCAATGTTTGTTGGTGTTATCTGCAAAACTTATAGTACTGCTCGTAGGTGTTCGTTAGCGTGGTTTTGGGTGACATCAAGTTTTCGCCCCATGATCTGTTGTTCCTGATGACAGGCGCAGATAGTGGGTTTCTTGATGCTGCTCCGAACTCGCTTTTCCTCTTTCTCTCTAGCCTTGCTGGTTTCAGTTCCTGAGACATTGTATTTCCGTTATGGAAGTAATGGAAAGGGGAAAAGCCCGGTTCGAAAAAAAATATTCACACATTAAACCGGGGCGGCGGCTTAGTGGCATGACGCTCCAAGATATCCAGCAGCGTACAAAGTCAACACCCGTTAAACCGTTGGCCATAAAGGCCCGGAGTTTGGCGAGTTGAGGGGCATATTTGGCCCGTTCTGCAAAACTTAGACGTTGCGGCATTGGATGAGTGTTGGAAAGCCGGTGATCACGGTAGCCTGGGAGAGGGTTCTCATCTTCAGGAGAGGTATCTACATAGTAGAACCAAGTCTGGTTCCATTCCTTAGGATGACTGTGCAACTTGGCATGAGGGAATTCAACTTATTTCCGTTTTTGAATAGTGACACCACCAAGTTCAGTATTAGGACCATTGACAAATTCTGTACGCCGGTTCAAATGAAAGAAGTCCCGAAACAGCTCAGCGGATGGTTCTTCTTGTAAGTATGCTTCACAAAATACTTGGAAATTGCATAGATTGGACACCGAGTTGGGTCCAATATCTTGAGGATGGAGTTGGAAGCTGGCAAGAACATCTCGGAAAAACTTTGACCCGGGCGGTTTGAAACCACGGCCTATGTGGTCGACAAAGACTACTACCTCACCCTGTCTCGGGGTAGGAGGATTTTCTTTTCCTGGAACTCGCCACCGAATTTTCGTTTTCTTTGGCAAAGTGCCGATACTGACCATTCCGTTCAACTGTTCTTCGGTGATCCAAGAAGGAGCCCACTTGTAAGCGCAAAACTGTTTGGCCATTGTGAAACAAAAGCTGAAAAGGAAATATTGGTTTACGAATAATTCATGGTTGTGCGCAAAGATGCAAAGGAATAAAGATATATAGGTGTCTGAAATTGCATAAACCGGAGATTGATACAATAATGAATGGCAAGGTCATATCAAGGATATATATATATATATATATATATATATATATATATATGTTGTTAAACCGAACTGTTACAATGAAGGTAAAGGGGGTTTTCCAGTTTAAAAGGGGACTAATGGTACCTGCCGGATTATCATACTTCAAAAAGTTAAACCGCCTATATTGGTGTGAGGAGTACAGATCTAAAAATACCTGAGTAAGAGGAAACAGGCTTCACGGATTTATATGAAAATTTCGGATCTATGATATGACAGGAAACGAGAATATATTCAAGACTTAAAGTTATAGATACCAGTTCATCAGGTTCAGATGAGTTTTATCCTATATAAAGGGGATGATCCGATAAAGAAAAGTGAGATTACGGCTACAGTCGCGCGAGGAGCTAGCAGATTTAACTAGTTTTTGATGCTACTAGAAAGAAAAGAGAAGAATATCACCGGAGCCGCGACAAACTCCGACGAACACGAAAACCCTAAAGTGGATCTACGAAGAAAAGGGGGAAGACTTACCAAGGCTGTTAAGGTAGCGGAGGTGTACCGCATTTCTCGGGAGCGTTCAGGTCGATGCATCGGCCAAGGATGAGGCAGAGACGAAGTTCGACGACGGCGGCGGCGCTCAGGTGCAGAGGTGTCGCAAGGAGGAAGAAGAGGTGAAGAGGCAGCGAAGGAAAAGGAAAAGGGGGTCTTACTCTATTTATAAGGCGAAGAGATAAGCGACAGGCACGGGAATCGAGGAGCTCAAAAATGGATAGTTAATAAAGTTGTCGCTTTGATGGTTGGATGCTCATTAATAAAAGGCATCTTCGGCTTCAATGAATAGATGACATCACTGTGATTTACTACAAATTCGAAGGATGACATCAGGGCGGTTTACAAGATCCATGCGAAGGTGCCAGGGCAAGAATTTTTCTAAGTGTTGAAGATTGACATGAACAAGTTCAAATCAATCCGGGGCCTAATGTTGGGGATACTATTACTGGACGTAAACCGGCCAGGAGCAGCCGGGTTAACTCTATGAAGATTAGAAGCCCATGAAGACGTGAGGATGGTGACGCTCTACGAAGGCCCAAGGCCCAAAGGCGGGTTAAGGCCTGTAGATGTAAACCGACTTTCTCATGTAATTTGCATTATAAGATAGGAAGGATAGATACCGATGTCGTGGTTCTAAGTCTGACAGTAGAGTGGGGGGTAGATATGGAGAGGCAAGGTCCTAGCTATGGAGAGGTTGTAAACACAAGAGATGTACGAGTTCAGGCCCTTCTCGGAGGAAGTAAAAGCCCTACGTCTCGAAGCCCGGAGGCGGTCGAGTGGATTATGTGTATATGGATTACAAGGTGCCGAACCCTTCTGCCTGTGGAGGGGGGTGGCTTATATAGAGTGCGCCAGGACCCCAGCCAGCCCACGTAATGAAGGGTTTAAGGTGTATTAAGTCCGGGGCGTTACAGGTAACGCCCCACATAAAGTGTCTTTACTATCATAAAGTCTACTTAATTACAGGCCGTTGCAGTGCAGAGTGCCTCTTGACCTTCTGGTGGTCGAGTGAGTCTTCGTGGTCGAGTCCTTCAAGTCAGTCGAGTGAGTCCCTCATAGGTCGACTGGAAGGTGATCTCTTCTAAGGGTGTCCTCGGGCAGGGTACTTAGATCAGGTCTGTGACCCTACCCTAGGTACGTGACTCCATCATTAGCCCCCGAATGGATTGAGGCTTGAGTGATGAAGGAGTTGATGTTGTTTCCGATTAGCTTTTGCATACTGGTTGTGCGTTGTTTTTGAACCAAAAAATTCTCTCTGTTGATAGTGAACAACTTTTCTTCAGTTGACTCGATCCATTTTTCTTCTTCGTCGAGTGATCTTTTTGGACTTCGCTGATTTCCGAGCGACGGATCGCAGGAAATCCTGCGTCTGGCAGACTGATCTGTCGTCCGCGGATTCCGCGGGATACGGAATTTGGGGGAGCGCGCGAAGCGGAGCGGACCGCGGCGCTCGGATGGGACGGGGCATAGACGCCTCAATTCCCGCGCCGCTTTTTTCGCCACGTATCACGCTTGCGCAACTGTTACAGGATATGATTGGATCGACCGGGCCCACCTGTCATCCACTCGGAAGGGATCTTATAAATGCGCCCGGCGAGGGTTTTTTGAACAGTGCCTCAGCATTCTCTCTCTGCTCCCTTCGTCTCCGCCCAACGCGCACGCTCTCGCCTCCGCACAACTTCTCCTCACGCGCCTCGCCGGTAGCCATGGTCAAGGAGAAGACGGCGGCGCTGGAGCGCGCGAAGAAGGCATCGGCGACGGAGAAGGCGAAGGGGAGATCCACCAGCCGCGGCGGGTCTTTGTCTAGATCTCGCCTGCCGAAAGGCTGGGTCCAGGGAGATTGGATCCAGTCGACCATCACGGAGAAGGATCTCCTCGACATGGCCAACGAGGGCCTGATCCCTCATGGAGCTGCGAGGCTTCCGGGGAAAGAGTGGCAGCCTCAGCCGGAAGAGGGTGAGTGCGTGCTTCTGGCTACCCATGTCGACCGCGGATTCTCTTTGCCGCCGAGCATTTTCTTCTGTGGTTTCTTGAACTTCTTTGGAGCGCAACTCCACCACTTCACCCCGAATTCTATCGCCTATCTTGCCGCGTTTGTGTCCATGTGTGAGAGTTTTCTGGGCTGTCGACCGCATTGGGGCTTGTTCAAGCACATATTCACGTGTCGCTCTCAAACCGTGAAGAAGGCGAGCCCAGGCGACGAAAGAACCCGAGTTGTCCAAATGTGTGGATGTCTGGGGATCCAGGTGAGGAACAAGAGCACCTTCCCAGCCATGACATTTCCCGAGTCAGTCAGAGGCTGGCAGTCGACCTGGTTCTACTGCCAGGATCAGTCGACGCCGGGGCAGTCGAGTGGACTCCCTCAATTTACCATGGACCGAGTGAACAAGCCCTCCTCTCTGAAGTTGATTCCGGAGGAGAAAGCTGACGTGAAGATGCTGATGGAGCGCATAGTTCAGTTGGTTCGGGAGGGAGTGACGGGTATGGATCTCCTGGAGGTTTTCCTTAGGCGTCGAATCCAGCCTCTTCAGTTCCGGAGCCATTGCATGTGGTTGTACTGCGGGACTGAGGATGTGACTCGGGTCAATCCAGAAACAGTCAACGATACCACTCTGGAAAGGTGGATGGCCGCTGTTATTGGGAACAAAGATAACCCACGCGGAGCCAGAAGGATTCCTCCACTCGACTGCCACAGTGATCCAAATAAGGTATGTCTGCTCCACTTCCCATTGTATTCTCGTCACATTTATTTCTGTTTTCTCTGCTGATCGGTCGACTGATCTTTGTCTTGATGTCTATCAGGCCCTCACTGAGCTGTACTCGATGCCCAATGGAGCACAGGCTTCGACCGAGGAGGGAGAAGCGAGCGGGGGCGAGAGCCAGGAGGAGGAGTGGGACTCGGACGCTGCTGAGGCTGATGATGATGATGATGACGATGATGATGATGACGATAAGGACGAGGAAGAGGAGGAGGAGGAGGAGGTCGCACCACCGCGCTCGGAAAGGCAGTCGAAAATTGTCCATGACCCTGCGACCGAACGCGGCGAGGGGGTTGCGACTGTTACACAGTCGACCAAGCTCCCTCGGACCACCTCTCCGGCGCCGACTGAAAAGGCGTCGAAGCAGCCCAGGGCGGCCCAGTCGAAGCCGACCAAGCACCTGCCGAAGATGAAGGTGTCCATCCCCACCATATCAGGGTAATCGTGTTGCTTAAGTCTTCTTGTTTTGTGTGAACTTTATCTCTGGTTGGCGCTGGAGTTAGTCGACTGACTCTTTGGAGTTGCAGTGCTGCTACTTCTGAGACCTCGGCCCGGGCTGACGACCATGAGATGGAGGACGCAGCAACCTCAAAACCTGGTACTATACTCTTAACACCGTCTTTACTCGACTGACTCATGATCTAATCCTGATTCTTTTCTGTAGCTCCATCCAATGTTGTTATCACTCTCCCTGATGATGATGAAGATGAGGAACCGCTGAAGTACAGAAGGAGTAGGAAAGCGTTTGCCAGCAAGGTGACCCAGGATGTGACGGTGCCTGAGACTCTGGTCGCGGAGGAGGAGAACACCACTCGACACACCGTGTCCTTCGCAGATCCACTGACGAGTGCTCCACAGCCGTCCCTCTTCACGATGCACCACGTCCCAGAGGACCAAGCTGGCGCAGCGAAGGAGGCGATACGCCAGGCAGGGATCATGATGGAGCAGTTGAAGACCATCCGGGATGCGAGCCAGGCAGCTTACGACGCCAGTTCCGCCCTCCAAAGCAATGTTCAGGTCAGTCGACCACCGTTTGTTCTGTTAGGATATGCTATCAAAAACTTTTCTTTCCAGAATTTATAGTAGTCACCCACTGGGTGTGTCGAGTTAAACTCCGTGTTAGCGGGGGCACGCTGAGTGCACCCGCTGGGTGTAGTCCCCAAGGCTAAGGTCGACTGCTGGCAGTCGGCCTTAGGCTTTATAATTTCAGTCTTTCCGTCATTCGACTATGGCGACTGGATTTCGCAAACCGGTCGACTGGTCGACTCTGTCTCCAAGGCTAAGGTCGACTGCTGGCAGTCGGTCTTAGGCTTCATAAGTTCAGTCTTTCCGTCATTCGACTATGTCGAATGGATTTCGCAAACCGGTGGGGGCACGCTGAGTGCACCCACTGGGTGTAGTCCCCGAGACTGTGGTCGACTGCTGGCAGTCGATTACAGTCTTAAAGAATATATCACAAACCGGTGGGGGCACGCTGAGTGCACCCACTGGGTGTAGTCCCCGAGACTGTGGTCGACTGCTGGCAGTCGATTACAGTCTTAAAGAATATATCTCTTTTTGAGGTCGACTGGTCGACTTTATGTTCAATAGGATTAGTGGGGGCACGCTGAGTGCACCCACTGGGTGTAGTCCCCGAGACTACGGTCGAATGCTTGTATTCGGTTGTAGTCTTAGAAACGCGTGATTTTTCCTTTTTCACTCGGAAGTGAATTATATTTGACATTTAGTCGATTGGTTCTTCGCAGAACTCCTGTGATCTTGTGGCTCGCTACTCTGAGCTGGAAAACAAGCACATTCAGCTCGAGCTGAATTTGAAACTGGTTCAGGAGAATCTGACGAAGGCAAAGGAGGAGACCGAAGGTATGTTTGGTGAGACCTTGACGACTGCTTTTTCCCTTCATTTGTTTCAAAATCTGATCTTGCTGTAACTTGCAGGTAAGGTGAGGGAGGCCCAACGGAAGAAAGACCTTGAACTAGCTGAGAAGATCAAGCTTGTTGACGAGAAGTTAGCTTCAGTCGCAAAGCTTGAGCAAGAAAATACCAATCTGAAAGCTGCTCTTGGGAAGAAAAAAGATCTGGAGGCCTTCCTGAATGGTCTTGCCAAGAAGCTGTTTCTTATGCTTGAAGGTAAATCTCTATGCTCGGCAATCATTTCCAACTGTGGTTTTTCCATTCGACCATTGCCTTGACTCGGTGATCGTCCTTGCAGAATTTTGTCAAAACTTTGAAGAAGAAACTAGCCGGCTGGAACCAAACCTTGACCCCGTCAATTCTCCGGTGAACGACGAAGTTGCCACGAATGTTTTCCGACTGGAGTCCCGTGTTGCAGCTGTCGTGGACTATCTTGCAAGGCTGAAGGTCGCCACATCTCGCATCGACTCGACGCTCTGGCCTGGGGAGACACTCCAGAACGACCTCGAGTCGCTGATGGCTCGCTTGAACACAGTCCCTGGTCGAGTGCAGGAGTGGAAAAAGTCCTCGGCTCGGTGTGGTGCAGATGTTGCTCTGTGTCTGGCCCGAGTCCACTGCAAAGATGCGCGAGAAGACAAGCTGGCGGCCCTCCGGGTGGCCAACACCAAGAAACACGACTTCAGGTCCTTTATGGAAACTTTCCTTGCTGCTGCCACTCGGATCGCAGATGGAATTGATCTTGATGAGTTTGTTGCACCTTCCAGCCCTCCACAGGAGGGGTAAAAAACTTCTTCTAAGCTTGACGCTTTAAATTTGCCTCGGTATGCCGAGTGGAGTTGTAACCGATAAACTTTAACAGGCTTAGTGCCTGAGCACTTTCGGTTCTTTTTGGAATCGATCCTAACTTGAACTTGGTGTTTGAATATGATTGCTTTTGGCTCGAAATGTCTTTTGCAGGCTCAAAGCAAGACGCTCACTGCAGTCGACTTATTCCTTAATCCACTTAGGCGAGCACTGGGCTGCAGCTAAGCCCTCGAGTGAGAGGTTTGCTCTTCACTCGGTATGATTTTCATAACTTAGGCGAGCACTGGGCTGCAGCTAAGCCCCCGAGTGAGAGGTTTGCTCTTCACTCGGTAGGACTTTCATATCTTAGGCGAGCACTGGGCTGCAGCTAAGCCTCCGAGTGAGAGGTTTGCTCTTCACTCGGTAGGATTTTTATATCTTAGGAGAGCACTTGGACTGCAGCTAAGCCCCCGAGTGAGAGGTTTGCTCTTCACTCGGTAGGATTTTCATATCTTAGGCGAGCACTGGGCTGCAGCTAAGCCCCCGAGTGAGAGGTTTGCTCTTCACTCGGTAGGATTTTATATCTTAGGCGAGCACTGGGCTGCAGCTAAGCCCCCGAGTGAGAGGTTTGCTCTTCACTCGGTAGGATTTTTATATCTTAGGCGAGCACTTGGGCTGCAGCTAAGCCCCGAGTGAGAGGTTTGCTCTTCACTCGGTAGGATTTTCTATATCTTAGGCGAGCACTGGGCTGCAGCTAAAGCCCCCGAGTGAGAGGTTTGCTCTTCACTCGGTAAGGATTTTTATATCTTAGGCGAGCACTGGGCTGCAGCTAAGCCTCCGAGTGAGAGGTTTGGCTCTTCACTCGGTAGGATTTTATATCTTAGGCGAGCACTGGGCTGCAGCTAAGCCTCCGAGTGAGAGGTTTGCTCTTCACTCGGTAGGATTTTTATATCTTAGGCGAGCACTTGGGCTGCAGCTAAGCCTCCGAGTGAGAGGTTTGCTCTTCACTCGGTAGGATTTTTATATCTTAGGCGAGCACTGGGCTGCAGCTAAGCCCCCGAGTGAGAGGTTTGCTCTTCACTCGGTAGGATTTCTATATCTTAGGCGAGCACTGGGCTGCAGCTAAGCCTCCGAGTGAGAGGTTTGCTCTTCACTCGGTAGGATTTTCTATATCTTAGGCGAGCACTGGGACTGCAGCTAAGCCTCCAAGTGAGAGGTTTGCTCTTCACTCGGTAGGATTTTTATATCTTAGGCGAGTACTTGGACTGCAGCTAAGCCTCCGAGTGGAAGTCTGGCTTACCACTCGGTAGGATTTTATTTAATCTTAGGCGAAACGGATTCGCAGCTAAGCCTCCGAGTGGAAGTCTGGCTTACCACTCGGTAGGATTTTATTTAATCTTAGGTGAAACGGATTCGCAACTAAGCCTCTGAGTGGGAGTCTGGCTCACCACTCGGTAGGATTTTTACAAACTTAGGCGAAACGGATTCGCGGCTAAGTCACCCACTGAGGGGAAAATTTTATTGGACAAAATAAAAAGTGACAAAAATTATGGAGGAACTATGACACTATTATTTTGAGATCCATGAACTACAGAAGTACTTTATTGCAACTCATCCGAGTGATTAAACTTAAGTGTAAAATGGGCAGAGTAGTTCCGCATTCCAAGCTCGGGGCTCGTCGATATTATGTTCAACGTTGTAAAGACGGTACGCCCCGTTGTGGAGAACTTTGGTGACGATGAAGGGTCCTTCCCAAGAAGGAGCAAGCTTGTGTTGTTTCTTCTGATCCACTCGGAGAACTAAATCTCCTTCCTGGAAGGCTCGACCCCTCACATTTCTGGCGTGGAAACGACGCAAATCTTGTTGGTAGATGGTCGACCGGATCAGAGCCATCTCCCTTTCTTCCTCTAAAAGGTCGACTGCGTCCTGCCGCGCTTGTTCAGCTTCTGCTTCGTTGTAGATTTCAACTCGAGGAGCATTGTGGAGAAGATCACTCGGCAAGACTGCTTCAGCTCCGTAGACCAAGAAGAATGGAGTTCTTCCGGTCGACCGATTAGGTGTGGTCCGCAGTCCCCAAAGCACCGAGGGAAGTTCGTCGACCCAAGCTCCAGCTGCATGCTTGAGATCACGCATCAGTCGGGGTTTCAATCCCTTGAGAATCAGGCCATTGGCTCGCTCTGCTTGTCCATTCGACTGCGGATGGGCGACTGAAGCGTAGTCGACTCGTGTGCCTTGAGAGTTACAGAAATCTCTGAATTCCTCCGAGTCAAAGTTCGACCCATTATCCGTAATGATGCTGTGCGGGACTCCATATCTGAATATCAGTTCCCTGATGAAGCTAACAGCAGCACCGGCGTCAAGGTTCTTGATTGGTTTAGCCTCAATCCACTTGGTGAACTTGTCGACTGCCACCAGTACATGCGTGAAGCCACTTCGACCTGTTCTCAAAGGACCGACCATGTCCAACCCCCATACTGCGAAAGGCCAGACGAGTGGAATGGTCTTCAGAGCTGATGCAGGCTTGTGTGACATATTCGAGTAGAACTGACATCCTTCGCACTTATCCACTATTTCCTTTGCCATCTCATTCGCCTTTGGCCAGTAAAATCCGGCTCGGTATGCTTTGGCCACGATGGTCCGAGAGGACGCATGATGACCACAGGTTCCCGAGTGGATATCATTAAGGATGATTCGACCTTCTTCTGGTGTTATGCACTTCTGACCAACTCCAGTCGCGCTTTCTCTGTATAACTGTCCTTTGATTACGGTAAAAGCTTTAGATCGACGGACGATCTGTCGAGCCTCTTCCTCATCCTCCGGGAGCTCTTTTCTCAGGATATACGCGATATATGGAACTGTCCAGTCGGGAATGACCACCAAGACCTCCATGACCAAGTCGACCACTGCTGGGACTTCAACCTCAGTCGGATCTGTGGCACTCTTGGGCTGTGGAGCTTCTTCGGTGAAAGGATCTTCTTTGACTGACGGAGTGTGTATATGCTCCAAGAACACACCACTCGGAATGGCTTCTCTCTTGGAACCTATCTTTGCTAGATCATCAGCTGCTTGATTTTTCAGTCGGGGTATATGATGGAGCTCCAACCCCTCGAACTTCTTTTCCAGCTTCCTCACTGCACTGCAGTATCCAGTCATGGCTGGGCTTCTCACGTCCCACTCCTTCATCACTTGGTTGACCACTAAATCCGAGTCGCCATAGACCATCAGGCGACGGACGCCGAGTGAAATGGCCATGCGCAATCCGTATAAGAGGGCCTCATATTCTGCCTCATTGTTGGAGGAATCAAAGTGAATCTGGAGCACATATCTGAGCTTATCTCCTCTGGGGGAAACCAGGACAACCCCAGCACCGGAACCATTCAACATCTTAGAGCCATCAAAGAACATGGTCCAATGCTCCGAGTGAACTTCAGTCGGCTGCTGCTGTTCAATCCACTCGGCAAGGAAATCTGCTATTGCCTGGGACTTAATGGCTTTCTTTGCCTCAAACTTGATATCAAGGGGAAGAAGTTCAATCGCCCATTTAGCCACTCGACCAGTTGCATCTCTGTTGTGCAAGATCTCTGATAGTGGAGCATCGCTGA
The DNA here is from genome assembly GCF_018294505.1 of Triticum aestivum. Lineage (NCBI taxonomy): Eukaryota > Viridiplantae > Streptophyta > Magnoliopsida > Poales > Poaceae > Triticum > Triticum aestivum. Next base: position 593,937,827 of record NC_057794.1, read on the forward strand.
CGACTGTGATGGAATGATCAGAGAAATAATGAGCAACCTTCTTTGTGGTCATGTATATTCCATACACAAGCTTCTGATAATGAGGATATCTTTGCTTGGATGGAGTCAAGACTTCAGACAAATAATACACTGGGCGCTGAACTTTGAAAGCTTTTCCTTCTTCTTCCCGCTCGACCGTAAGCACAGTACTGACGACTTGTCCTGTGGCTGCGATATAAAGCAACAAAGGCTCTTTGCTGATTGGAGCAGCAAGCACCGGCTGGGTGGAGAGCAGAGCTTTTAGCTCGGCAAACGCTGCATCAGCTTCTGGAGTCCACTCGAACTTGTCTGCCTTCTTCATCAGTCGGTAAAGAGGCAATGCCTTTTCACCGAGTCGTGAGATGAATCGACTTAATGCGGCCAAGCATCCAGTAAGCTTCTGGACATCGTGCACTCGCACAGGGCGTTTCATTCGGAGAATAGTGCCGATCTTCTCTGGATTAGCGTCGATCCCTCGCTCGGAAACGAGAAAACCGAGTAACTTGCCACCAGGAACTCCGAATGTGCACTTTGATGGATTGAGCTTGATATCATACCTTCTGAGGTTGGCAAATGTTTCGGCGAGGTCAGCGAGCAGGTCGGAACCTTTTCGTGACTTGACGACGATATCATCCATATACGCTTCCACATTCCGACTGATTTGAGTGAGTAGACACTTCTGAATCATTCGCATAAATGTGGCTCCGGCATTCTTGAGGCCGAATGGCATGGTGATATAGCAGAAGCACCCGAATGGAGTGATGAAAGCTGTTTTTACCTCGTCGGGTCCGTACAGACGGATCTGGTGGTACCCGGAGTAGGCGTCTAGAAAAGACAATCTCTCGCATCCCGCGGTCGAGTCAACAATTTGATCTATGCGAGGGAGAGGAAAATGATCTTTCGGGCAGGCCCGGTTGATGTGCTTGAAATCAATGCACATTCGGAGTGATTTGTCCTTCTTAGGAACCATGACGACATTAGCGAGCCACTCGGAGTGGTATATCTCTCGGATAAATCCTGCCGCCAACAGTCGAGCCACTTCCTCACCAATGGCTTTTCTCTTCTGGACGGCGGACCGCCGAAGATGCTCTTTGACTGGTTTTGCAGATGAGTCGACTCTTAGGCGATGCTCAGCCAGTCCCCTGGGAACACCTGGCATGTCAGCGGGCTTCCATGCAAAAATGTCCCAGTTCTCACGGAGGAACTGGATGAGCGCTTCTTCCTATTTCGGGTCGAGTGTCGTGGAGATGTGGGTCGGAGCTGCATCGGGGTCGGTCGGGTGAATGTGAACAGGCTTCGTCTCACCGGACGACTGAAATGCAGATTCTGTGGCGGGTTTCTTGGATCGCAGCAAGTCACTCGGATCTGCGTTTTGCTTGTATTCTTCGAACTCGACCGCTGTCACCTGGGAATCAGCAATCTTTGAGCCCTTCTGAAAGCACTCTTCTGCCTTTTTCCGATCACCGGTGACAGTGATCACTCCTTTGGGGCCGGGCATCTTCAATTTGAGGTACACGTAACATGGTCGAGCCATGAACCGTGCATAAGCTGGTCTCCCCAAAATGGCATGATATGCACTCTGAAAATCCACGACCTCAAACGTCAACTTCTCTTTGCGAAAATGTTTCGAATCACCAAACACCACGTCCAGAGCTATTTGGCCGAGTGACTCGGCTTTCTTCCCTGGTATAACTCCATGAAAGCTCATGTTACTGGTGCTCAGTCGGGACATCGGAATGCCCATTCCTTTCAGTGTGTCTGCATACAACAAATTCAGCCCACTACCACCGTCCATCAGCACTTTTGTCAGTCGAGTGCCTTCGACAACTGGATCGACCACCAAAGCTTGCCTCCCAGGGGTGGCAATATGAGTCGGGTGATCAGATTGGTCGAATGTGATGGGTGTTTGGGACCATCTCAGATAATTTGCTTTTGCTGGGGCAACCATGTTCACCTCACGGTTAATAACTTTCAATCGACTCTTGCTTTCCACATCTGCAAAGATCATCAGAGTGGAGTTGATATGCGGATATCCTTCCTCACTGTCCTCCTTGTCTTCGGCCTTGTCCGACTCCTTCTCCTTGTCTTTAGACTGTTTTCCCTGAAACTGCTGGATCAGGAGTCGACATTGGCGAGTGGTATGCTTCGGGTAGATGATATTCCCCTCTTCGTCTTTCTTCGTGTGGATGTGACACGGCATATCCATCACGTCGTTCCCTTCTTTATCCTTTACCTTCTTAGGGTTCCAGGATCCTTTTGGTTTCCCTTTAAACTTTCCCTGAGTCACGGCCAGAGCCTCCCCAGGAGCTGCCGGTTCAGCCTTCCGCTTCTGTTTCCGACTGGTGTTTCCCTTTTCCGACTGACTCGGCTTGTGCTTGCCGCTTCGGAGTCGGTCTTCTTCTTCGCCGTTGGCGTACTTGGTAGCAATCTCCATCATCCGACTCAAGGTCATGTCACCGGTTCGACCAAATTTCAAACTCAATTCTCTGTTCTTGACACCATCCTTAAAGGCGCAGACTGCCTGATGATCAGACACATTCTCCACAGTATGGTGCAAAGTGATCCATCTCTGAATATACTCCCTGAGGGTCTCATTGGTCTTCTGCATGCAGACTTGCAGCTCTGTCAAACCAGCCGGTCGCTTGCAAGTTCCTTCAAACGTTCTGATGAACACTCGGGACAGATCTTCCCAAGTGTAAATGCTGCTAGGAGGTAATTGAGTCAACCATGCCCTGGCAGAACCTTCCAGCATGAGGGGCAAATGCTTCATGGCCACCTCGTCGTTCCCACCACCAATCTGAACCGCCACTCGGTAGTCCTCAAGCCAAGTTTCAGGCTTAGACTCACCAGTGAACTTGCTGACTCCTGTTGCCAACCTGAAATTGGGAGGGATCACTGCGGCTCTGATAGCTCTGCTGAAACATTCAGGACCAGAAACATGCACTCGACTGCTCGTGGGCGCATCTCTGTCGAGTCCACCTCGATGGGCTCTGTTCCGGTCGACCAAGCCTTGCACGATAATGGATCGCGCGTCGAAGCCTGGTTCTCTAGGGTCGACTGGAACTCTTCGCCCCGCACTGAGCTGACGTCTGTCATCTTGCTGCCGAGGAGCGTAAGACCCACCCCTCGGAGGGGAATTGGGCACTCGACGCCTATCATCTCGGTCGTGTCGGTCTCCATATTGGTCTCGCCGATTCTCGCGCCCTTCACGCCGCGGAGGCGATCTGGGGCTGTGAGCCGACTGAACAGTATTCGCAGCGACGGATCGACTGTGAATTCTGTTGCGCGACTGCGATACGGCCGAATTCTGATCGCCTGCTGCCCGGAGCAGATCCCTGATCTGCATCAAGCCTCTGCCAGCTTCCGACTGAGAGGGCTGGATGGACTCTGCAATACGGGTCGCAGCTGCTAAATTCTGGATTGGGGTTCGATATACCTCAGTCCGCGGGAAGAGTTGACGTCGACTGGTGTCGGGAACTCGTTGCCGCGCGCGCTCGTCGAGTGCTCGCTGAAGATTCTCCAGTCGAGTGCGTTCGGCCAAATTGGCCAAACGCGCCTCCTCCAAGGCGCGAGCCTCGGGGGTTTCTCCTGCGATGGGAGTACGCAGGGCATCCACGTTCCTGCGGCGAAGTTCCTCTCTTTGCAGAGAGTCGAGTGGCTCGGGCTGGTACTCTTCGTGGTCTCGTGCGGGGTCGCCTCCGTCGCCTGCCCCACCATCACGGGCGAAGCCAGGGGGACTGCGGGGCCCGTCGACCATCAGGATTTCCGCCGCTGGATCACTGCTATCGCACTCGGATGCAGTCTCTACGGAGCCAGTCGACAGATCGAACAGGCCGTAGAGAGATTCGTCGGGCTCGATTGCCGCAACTTGGGTGGTGGCCGTCTGGCGAGCCACCGCGTGCCTCACCCACCGCTGAAGCCTCGACCGGCCCGAGCGCTTACGCTGGCGGGAGACCGGGAGGGTGGCCGACGGGGGAGTCGACCGATACGGGGTCGACGGTTGCCGCAGCAGAACGCCGCGGACACATGCGCGAAAATGCGTCGCACCGCGGACGGGGAGCGCATCGACGTCGAGTGGAGCCTCCTGGAGCCAGGCGGAGTCGTCGGCGACGAAGGTGAGAGCACCGAGACGGATCTCTCGACCCTCGACCAAAACTCCAGCAGCCACCATGATGAAAGTACTCGGAAGAATCGCAACTTCTCCACAAAATTGCTAAAACACCTGCCCCACGGTGGGCGCCAACTGTCGTGGTTCTAAGTCTGACAGTAGAGTGGGGGGTAGGTATGGAGAGGCAAGGTCCTAGCTATGGAGAGGTTGTAAACACAAGAGATGTACGAGTTCAGGCCCTTCTCGGAGGAAGTAAAAGCCCTACGTCTCAGAGCCCGGAGGCGGTCGAGTGGATTATGTGTATATGGATTACAAGGTGCTGAACCCTTCTGCCTGTGGAGGGGGGTGGCTTATATAGAGTGCGCCAGGACCCCAGCCAGCCCACGTAATGAAGGGTTTAAGGTGTATTAAGTCCGGGGCGTTACAGGTAACGCCCCACATAAAGTGTCTTTACTATCATAAAGTCTACTTAATTACAGGCCGTTGCAGTGCAGAGTGCCTCTTGACCTTCTGGTGGTCGAGTGAGTCTTCGTGGTCGAGTCCTTCAAGTCAGTCGAGTGAGTCCCTCGTAGGTCGACTGGAAGGTGATCTCTTCTAAGGGTGTCCTCGGGCAGGGTACTTAGATCAGGTCTGTGACCCTACCCTAGGTACGTGACTCCATCAACCGAGTTGGACACATTGGTGATCCGGCCTCGGGACTCTGTAAACCAGCGGGCGTCGACCTGTGTATATAAAGGGACGACCCGACAGCGGTTTAGGGACAACAGACAACAACTCGAGAGCCGGGCAAAGTGGATTTTCTCCCTGGTCTTCGAAACCCTAGCAATACCAATCACAACTAGACGTAGGCTTTTACCTTCATCGAAGGGGCCGAACTAGTATAAAACCCTTGTGTCCCCCTTGTCCGGTTTAACCCCTTTAAGCTAACCCGTAGCGATGGCTCCACGACTAAGTCCTTTCACGAGGACATCTGCCGTGACAAACCCACGACACCGGCCGCCATGTCCACACACACACACACACACTAACATTTCTGTTTTTTAGTTATAGAAATATTAGAAATGTTAGTTATATAGAAATGTTTTTTAGTTATAGAAATATTAGAAATGTTAGTTATATAGAAATGTTAGTTATATAGAAATATTAGAAATGTTAGTTATATAGAAATGTTAGTTATATAGAAATGTTAGTTATATTAGAAATGTTGGTTATATAGAAATATTTTTTAGTTATAGAAATATTAGAAATGTTAGTTTTAGTTATAGAAATATTAGAAATGTTAGTTTTAGTTATAAAATTTAGAATTTCCATATATGAAATCACAATCCATCATTTAAAAAATGTTACTTTACTTTCGCGGCATATAGGACGATGCCCGTCCCGCATCCTCGCCGTCGACCCGTTCGCGACGACATCCTGCTTCAGAGGACCCATGTCCGGGACTGGGCTCCGCCGGGCTGGCACTGAAAGGTGCTACCTTCAGTGGCGCGACGCTTGGTGAGGAACCCGGCCCCGGGTCCCGTCGTCGACTCTGATCTCCTTTGGTGGCGTTCGCGTGGGCCACTTTCGGTGCGGAGGGAGCCGGCCCCGCCGAAGGTGGTACATCGCCGTGTCAGGGAGGAGGACGAGCACATCCATCGCTACATGGCTGCTATGGACGTCAGGTTCTCCAATACCTGGCAGGTTCTTTGGGGAGATCACCCGAGCTATGATCCAGTGATGATTCCTTCACTTTGGTTGTCCACTTATTAGCTAGCTAGTGATGTATTCGATATATATTATTCGAGACGATGTATTCAAGATTATGTCTATTATTTGAGACGATGTATTCAAGATTATATCCGATGATGCTTATTATGTACTATGATTGATTCAGTTTTTCCTTATTAATTGATTGCATCCATGCATTGTAATTTGAATACTAAATTGTTTTATATTTCTTTTGGATTAGTTAAATAAAAGCTATGGCGGACAATACTGGCAGAGAGGGAGAGGAGACCCTGTTCGATATCATACGCCATCCTCGCGGGCCAGATGATGATCAGAATGAAGAAGATTATGACGGCTCCGGATATCTAAACAACACTGGGGAGGGTGATATGATATTCGATCGTGATGACCGAATTGATGAAGTCATGAACTATGATTATGATATTGATGACGAAGAAAATGTTAATCTTGAAACAACAAAGACAGGCGAGGTATATTTATATAAGCAGGCATCTGGTGATCATCACATGTTTTAAATGACTTGAAGATATATTAACGAATCGATCTTTCTTCTTTCAGCCATCCGGATCGAGCAAATCTTCAGGAAGCAGGAAACGAGGCCCGAACAAAAAGTTGAAGGAGGGCGTAAAGTACAATATCGAGGCCATCAAACCTAATGGCGAACCATTAGCGCCTAAGAAGATTGTGGACAAGTTCATTCGTCAGTGCGGAGTTCTTGTGAAGGACCAACTCCCGATCTCCCTTCAAGAATGGAGAGAGCCAGCAAAGCCACTTCTAGATCTTACTTTTGTCGATGACAGACAAAAAGTTCTGCTTTGGGAAACTCGCATGGAACATTTCACCCTACCAGATCATTTCACAGATGCAGATGTGGAGAAAGTCAAGGACGCTGCTCTTAGGAAGGTGGCGGTTGCATTCAACAACCACAATAATCGTGTATGGGACAAGTACGTCAAGGGAGGAAGGAAGACTCCAGTATTCGAGGGAACACTAGAGAAGCAAAGTGCTCATTGGGACGATTTCGTGAAATTCAAGGATTCGGAATCATCTAAGGAACGGTCGAGAATAAACAAGGCTAATGCCGAAAAAAGGATAAGTTCCATAAGCTGGGGCCAGGTGGCTATGCGGTGGCAATGCCTAAGTGGGATAAGTCTGAGAAAGAGATGGAGAATGCAGGTGTCACTCCAGAAACATTGAGCTGGCCCCCCAGGTGCAGGACTTGGTTCTATGCACATGGGGGGGAGTTGGACCCCAAGACAGGAAAAGTTTCGAAGAAGGCATGTCTGAACGTAGCCGAAGATAACCTACTTGTTGCAATAGAAGAGGCTCGATCGGGGGTGTTCCAGCCCAACAGATCCTGAACACCCGGGAAGAACACGAGGCAAGGGCGCTATTCCGTGGTATGAGGGGTTTTCGGACTGGAACGCCGACTACAAAACCCGTGCGAGAAAGAAGATTGCAGGGGAGAAGAAGAGGAAGATGGAGGAGGAGCAGAGGAAGCTATACTATGAACGCCTTCAAGGCCTAGAATCAGCGCACGCGGACTTGGCAGTCAAATTCCAGCGGCACCAGGAGCAGATCGACTCACTTAGCCAGCAAAGGGCGTCTCAGCAGCTGCAGCAGCTAGCGGATGATCCAGCATTGCATAGCACCATCCCATCCATGCCGAGAAGCAGTGTGGGTTCCGCCCCGGGCGATGCAATGCTGGATAGATACCCCGTGGATGACATCATGGAGAACACTAACTGCGAGCTACACTTCAAAATGAAGAACATATCCATGAAGGTGGCGGACGCCGTTGCTTTTACAAATACCCCCGAGGCAACCTTCCATTGCAACCCGATTCCAGCGGGCTATGCTCGTGTCTTGGTTGATGAGGTGGTGGACCAATATTCGGGGCTAGAGCTTGACATTCCTAGAGGTGACGAGGAGCACACACTGGGAGAGGCCAAACATCGTATCATCCTATGGAGAAAGGATTGCATCATCTTTCGAAGGCCACCGACACAGCGTCAGACCACTCCTCCTCCAAGTCCGGCACAACTTTAGGCCACTCCTCCTCCAACTCCGGCACAACTTCAGGCCACTCCTCCTCGTCCAACTCAGCCACGTCAGCCGTCTCCGCCGCCTCAGCAATCACGGAAGAGAGCCGCCGCAGCTATGGTGCGTAGCGGTACAAGTCGAGGTAGGACGGGACGTACAGGCGGAGGCAAGCGATTTCAATATGGTCCAAGCAGCCTCGCGCCTCTTCCGCAAAGGCCTTACGACAAGTCCGAGGAGGAAAACGCAGCCATATCGAAGGTCGAGGTGGAAGCCCATTTTGCATCGAAACCGCCACCGCCGCCAAGGGAGGAAGTGCCTAAGGAAAAGATTGACCACTTCATTCATATAGCTAGACCACCAGCTCCCAAGCCTATTGACACAGACTATGAGCGCCACCTCAGGAAGTTAAATCGAGCACGCCCACAGAAAGAGGCGAGCTCGAGCTCGAGCAAATCAGCTGGCAAAAAATGCGATGAAACCGTTCCCCAGCTAGGAGAACAGGCGGCGCAATCAATCCCCCCGCTTGTTGTGCCAACAACACAAGAGAGTAGGCGCGCCCAATATTATTGTGGGCAAACCGTTTACGTTCCCGAGCTGGGCGATGTGGTAATAACCGAGGAGCATATAAGGCAGGCTGAAATCCTCAAGATCACTGTTGGACAACTCCTCGATATCGAGCCCATGTCTCCGCTTAGAGAGGAGGAAATAAAACGGAAATATGTCCGGGGCCAACCTTTGGTCGAGCCAGACGAGGTCAAGAAGCTCCCAACGAGAATGTATGAATTGCATCAATGGTACATGGACATTACCAAGATTTCCAATCGAGAGTCCCTCATGGTGAATGTCAAGAAGGATCATTACTTCCATGAGAAAGATGTGTCCGTTGAGTATTCAGAACTATTTCAGTTATACAATCAAGACGCACTCGACAAATCTATCGTCAGTTGCTATTGTCTGTAAGTGATTTCTTTCTGTAATTTAAGTCTCAAGCTAGCTGTAGTGATCATTTTGATCAATCATTACCTGTAATTATCCTTACTATATTCTTTTATGTGGTATTATGCAGGATGAAGATGTATGAAATGAAAAAAGGTGGACGCTATGGCATTGGGTTCATTGACCCAAATACCATTAATGAATACACATGGAAATTAGATGCATATTATGAAAAAAGTGTAGAGGAAAGCATACTAGAGTTCTTCAAGTGCCTCAATACCAATGAAGATATATTACTTCCTTACAACTTCTAGTGAGTCACACTGTCTTATACTACAAATTCTGTTTTTGCCTACTAGCTAGCTACATGTTTTTACTTACATATGCCCGCTTAATTAAGACATGCAAACGTGTGTGCATACAGATTTCACTGGATCTTGTTAATCATTAAAGTTGATGAAGGAACAGTTGAAATACTGGACTCACTACTTAAAAAAGAAAGTGACTACAACATCTTGTTTGGGATAGTCAACAGGTAATTTCAATCATTATTAACTATATCTCGGCCTATTTAGTTCGTCATTTCCTGATATGAACTATTTAATAACCCCTTTATTCATTTTCTTAGTCGGCGGGCAGGGCTTGGGCAAAGTTCATCAGCGTCACTCCAGGCCAATGGAAACGAAAGTTGAAATGGTATCGACCCAAGGTAAGTAAATAAGTAGTACTAGCTAGCTAGCTGCCATCTCTTTAATTATCATGCTTGATCAATTATTATCTGATCAAATTCCATTCTCGTAAAGGCCCTGAAGCAGGCGCCGGGAAATAACCTGTGTGCATACTACGTTTGCGAGAATATTCACATGATGGCGTCCGAAAAGAGCAGATCTCAAAGACAGGACTAGTGGGTACGTTTGTCAGAACACTATTCACAACTTTTACACCATTATCGTTATCTAGTCACACAACTAATACACATGCATATTGATCTCCTTCTTAACAGTTCAGAGAGGTGCGGGAGAAGCTCCTACCAACGGAGCGCATACAAGCAATTCAAGAGGAAATAGCAGGGTTTTTGGTCGACCGGGTCATAAATCCCAAAGGAGAATACTATTACCCGCTACCGCCCCCATGAACCACTTCTAATTGTCAACGTGCTCCGAAGGCACCAATTAGGCTAATGTCACTGGCTCCGAAGGCACCAATTAGGAGAAATTGTATATAGCTAGCTAATTGTGTATATATATATGTGTGTGTGTGTATGTGTGAATTAATGGTGGTTGTGAGACATTCGATGATATATATATATGATCAGTTCTACTAGAAATTCTATTTATATATATGCATAACGTGTACAATATGTAGTATCGTAAAATACCAGCAAACGAAAAAGAATTAAATAGAAAACACAAAATTAAATGAAAAAGAAATCATAAACCCAAAACCCCACAACCTTTTAATACCGGTTGGTGTCACCAACCGGTACTAAAGGGCTCCCTGCCCTCGGAGCTGGCTCGTGCCACGTGGTTGCCCTTTAGCACCGGTTCATGCTGAACCGGTACTAGGGGGGGCTTAGTGCCTACACTTTAGTGCCGGTTACCGAACCGGCACTAAAGGGCCTCACGAACCGGTGCTATTGCCCGGTTCTGCACTAGTGCAAGTCCTTGGATGACATCCATCACAAAGTCATTTTCGTGAGTTCTTTGTGCATCGGGCTACTCTGCCTTCCTGCTAGAGGTGGACTTCATCTCCACTGTGTGTGCCAGCGACTATAATTGTAGCTTGATCACCTTTTCACCAACAATCTTCTTAATCTTCACAAACTGAGACATCATACAATAACAACGTATGTTGTCAACAATTATAAAAATAATAATTTACTAAGTAAAGAAAATAAATTATGGATAACAATATAAACATAGTTTGATGACTAAACATTTGTTGAATTGTCCATGACCATGCCATCTCCATCTGAACAAGTGTACATTGAAATTCATCTATTCTATATATTTTATCATCTTTGCTTAACTACTTTTTTACATATTTGAAATATATTTAAAATTTTAAAAACATTTCGGAAATTAGATAATGTTAATATTCCAAAACTTTCAAATAATTGAACAAATTTTAATAGGTATATTCCAAAATTTACTGAAACTGATAAAGATATAATAAATAATCTTCCTGGTGTATATGAATTATACACAAAGTAGACATCAAAAGAATATTTAAAAATATGTTAATTGTATTATTGAAAAATGCTAAACATGCATGAAAAAAATTTCTCCGATGTATATGAATATTGTACATTTTGTGTGAAAAAATAGAAATGTGTTGAATAAAAAATTTAAAAACCATGGAAACCGGAAACAAAGAAACCTAAGAAAATCAGGAAATAAACATAGAACACGAAATAAAAAGGAAAGCAAATGCTGCAGAATAGGAAAACAGAAAACCCGATGCTGCAGTAAAGGGCCTTCCCAGTAGAGCGCTCGCCAAGGTGAGATGGCACTCCGCCTCGCAGTGGGCGAAACACCATCATGGCAGGAGCCAGGTGAGACGGGCCATGGCAAGATATAATTCAGTGATCAACCTGTGTTGGACAACAGTGCAATGAAAACTGTCGGAAGAACAGTTTACTGAAACTGCTGTATTCTGCAACTGTTGTAGTATTCTGCAACTGCTGTGCTGCTAATCATCAGAAAGTTGTCTGGACTGTTATATTTATTAGATATATAAGTACATAAAAGTAGTTGAATGGAAATAGCTGGTATTTGCATTATTTGTACATACAGACGATGCTAGAAGGTGGTCTGAAGCTAATTAATTGGTTGCTGGGGAGAAAATCACAACGTAAGTCATAAGTTCTCTTACCTTTCTCTACTTTGGCACTTAATTGGAAACCCAAATCAGTCGAGTTTCTGTTTGGTTAGCACATACTGAACTGCGTTGAATAGCCTGATGTGATCCAAAATTCAGGTGGTATCCTACAGTAATTCAGTTTTGTGTTGTACGTACATAGCTTGTCTTGTTCGTTAATTCTGCAAAATAGTTCTCCAACGGTTGCTTAGCGTCAATGATAGGAGCACCTCGGACACAATGAGATGGGAATTCAGAACTACAATTCGCATTGAGATATATACAAAGGTGTAGGAAAACCCCAGCATTTCTTGTGATTCTGCTAGCTGAAAGCTTTTGCCCTCGCGGTTCTAAACTTGGGAACCAGTATCAAGGTTGGCAGGTGCATTTCTCTTAGATGTCAAGAGTGATGCGGTGGTTCTTGCCGTTCATTCTCCGGTTCAATCCCTCATCAGAAAATGATTTTGTCTTCTGACTGAGATGGAGTTCTCAACGTGCACCCGGGCACCAAATCTCGCTGCAATTAGCGGCACGCATACGTTGTTTCTGATTTCAGTAAAACCTAAAACGTGAACAAAATTCAGGTTTTATCTGGCAGAACTGCAAGAATACCATTCTACTCGCCTGAACATACAGATTGAATGAATGATACTAACATTCTTTGTTCTGAAACACCCATCCAACCATACATTACATGGAAAAGTAGCATAACAATTAAAACATGACGTTTATTCTTTTTCTAACAAGGAAAAAGAAAGTGGTCGATAGCATATTTGTTGTAAACACTCAAGCAACCATGGATATATAGAGAAGTAGCATAACCATTAGTACTAAACTTGGATGACATATATGATAATAATAATAGTGTAGGCGTTACTTTCACATTTTCATGACAACCTCCTTTGCGACGCTCCATTCAGCGGGGAGGATTCTAGCTATGAGCTCCTTGAGAACAGACGGGCAGCTAGATGTGAGATGCTCATAACCGTCGCTTGCCATCATAGCTTTGAAATTGGAAGGAGAATCAAGGAACTGTAGACAAGCCTCCTTGAGACGAGGGAAGCCATGCTGCTCCGCCAGAGCCAAACTGGTGGCCACCATGTTGGAATCGATGTGAGCGCACAATTTCTCCTCGCATATCTGCTTCAGCCTCACAACATTGTACCTGTCAGCCGCCACTAGAAGGTGGCCAGCCATCGCCACATCAAGCTTCGGAGGGACCGAATCGGTGTACATGAAATGGAGCAAGGACTTGAACACATGAGCTTCCATGTCACAGATTTCAATAGGGCTGGCAGCAGAACAACTCTCCTTCATGGCGCCGAGGAGCTTCGCTTTGAAGACGGATGACCGAGCAGCGAGGACGCACCTGTGAGCGGAGAAACTCTGCCCGCCAACTTGGAAAGTCAGGTCTGCTGCGTCCTTGTTCTTTAGGAGGTCGCCGAGATGCCGGTCGAGGTCGCTTGGAGGAACCCTTGCTTCTTCGCCGTGGATCTCCTTCATGACGGTGACATCGCACCTGATGCTGAGACAATTGTCCCTCAGATGCGACGATACGTCCAGATCATCCCTCTTGATGTAGTCATGCCAACCCCTGCCTGAACCTTTACTTGAGAAGGTATACTTGCTGGTACGTCTGTATGAAGGCACTGGTTCTCCATTCTTGTCAAGTACTCCCTCCGTTCCGAATTACTTGTATTGGATTTGTGTAGATACGGATGCATCTAGACTCATTTTAGTGCTAGATACATCCGTATCTAGATAAATCTAAGACAAATAATTCGGAACGGAGGGAGTACTCTGAATGTGAATTTTGCCTTCACATCTTCGGCATCGGCAGATTCAAGCCGGAGATAAAGAGATATAAAATCGTCATAGTCCTCACGCTCACCGTTTGGGTAATATCTCACGACCCAGCTGTGGCCGCCAACACCGAAAGGGGTAGAAGTGACACACTGGCCGTTCTTGAGAAGCGCCTTAGCTCTTGAATATCCATTACCTTGACCACATATGACCGCGCATATGACCTATATATATATATATATATATATATATATATATATATATATATATATATATATATATATATATATTAGAGGAAAGTGCACTCGGGAAGTCAAACGGAAACGGCGGCCTAGATATGCTTGCGTCCGGTCCGCATAAATTTGCTGCATGCCATTTACTACTCGTTCATCATCACGAGGAGACGCCATTGCACTGCCAACCGAGAAGGTAGCCGTCGGGGCAAACAAAACCTTTTCACCTGCCGATGCAATTATTATGCAATGCATGCAACGATGACGATTTTTCCCGTCCGTCAATGTGACCCAAACATTTAATCCTTTGCACAAACAAAACTTTGCATCTGCCTCCTGTTAAACATGTGTCAACATGTCACGTTACATCTAGCATCATGTGGCGCAGCCATCACCTTGTGTAATAACAAGTCTTGTGTAGTTAGAGAGATAGATTATATTCTCTTATTATTATGTTTATTATCTTTCTATCTCTTCTCCCCATCCCACATGTATCTCCTCTGGTTGTTCGTTGCTAACAACCTATCGATGTAATGCCACCAGACGTCTCTCGTTCAGATCAATACAATATATATGCGGGCTCTCCCTGTATGGAGAGGTGAGACGCTTCCATGCAATATTTCACATGGTATACAGACAGAGCTGTCCTCTTCCCCTTTGTCTAGCCATCCCTTCCATCCTTGATTCGACTATGTCTACATCCAGCTTGGTTGTCTCCTCCAGCCTCAACAACAATGTCTCCGACCCCCCTCACTACATCCAACTACGTTCTCTGGCGTGCTCAAGCTCGTTCCTAGATTATGGGGGCGGGTCTCTTTGGGTACATCAACAAAAGTGTAGAACAACCTCCCAAAACCATAACCAGCAAGAATGCCGAGGGCAAAGATCAGGCTGTCTCGAACCCTGCTTATGCGTCTTGGCTAATCCAAGATCAGCAGATCATTGCATACCTCCACAATCTTTCCAAAGAGGTGTCGGTCTAAGTCGCATCTCTGGAAACCTCCCATGCCATCTGGTCGGCCCTCGCCAACATGTTCTCTGCCCAGTCTCGATCTCGCCACAACCACATCCGCATCACTCTCACCACTGCCCAGAAGGGAACCCAGTTTACCACTGCCTACTTCGGGCACATGTGTGGCCTTGCCGATGTGCTAGCAGCGGCAAGAAAGCCCATAGATGAACATGAGCTTGTGTCCCACATCATATCTCGGCTTGATATGGACTACCAGCCCATTATCAGCGTTGTGGATGTACATGTTGATCTGATCACAGTCGACGAGCTCTTCAGCATGGTGGCCACGTTCGACCAACGAGTCGACATGTTCCAGGGCACAGGTGCCAGTGCCTTCAAGTCGTCGACCAACGCTGCTTCCCGCGGCCTTGGTGGCTTATCCAAGGGCTTTTGCGGGCAACCCGCCAGCGGTGGTGACGGCGGCTCTTGTCATGGTGGAAATAGCGGCGGCGGCGGCCACTACTCCAACTCCAAGGGCGGCGACCACTACTCCAACCCCAACGGCGGGGGTGGCGGAGGCCACGGCGGTGATGGTGGTAGCCACTACTGTGGTGGCCACTACTCCAACTTAGGTGGCGGAGAAGGACATAACTACAACAACAAAGGTGGTCGCCCCTTCTACACCAACAATAGGGGGAGGCTAGAACAACTACAACAACAACTTTCGAGGGTATGATGAATACGATGAAAAATGTCAGATTTGTAAGAAAACTAATCACATATTTTTATAATCCATTGTATTTTTTCCTGAACATATTTAAAAATTGGGAACAAATATTGGAATTCATGAACTATGTATTTTTTCAATAATACATTTTTTAAACCTGTAAAAGAAAGTCACCTGTCCCCGCCCATTTGTCATCGTTGCCCGATGCCCACCAGACAACCTTGTCACTCTTCCTCCTCTTGCATGTCGGTCATCGGCCCTTCACACCCTTCTCAGAGAAAGTAACAGCCCTACGTCTCGGAGCCCGGAGGCGGTCGACTGGATATATGCGTGTGAATTACAAAAGGTGTGAACCCTTGTCCCAGAGGAGAGGGGTGGCTTATATAGAGTGCGACAGGACCTCAGCTCCCCTCCGTTACACAGAGTTCAATGTTCATAAAGGAGGAGCGTTACTGGTAACGTCCGGAGTAAAGTGCTATAAATGACCATAAAGCTATGACTTAAATCCTGAAAGTTGCGGAGTGAGTGGCTTCACATCTTCTGGTGGTCGAATGGTTGTTCGCATGGTCGGGTGTCTTCAAGGCTGTCGAGTGGAACATAGCTTCATGGTCGAGTGGATGATGATCTTGTTGGGGATCGTAGCAGAAATTTAAAATTTTCTACGCATCACCAAGATCAATCTATGGAGTAATCTAGCAACGAGGGGAAGGGGAGTGCATCTACATACCCTTGTAGATCGCTAAGCGGAAGCGTTGCAAGAACGCGGATGAAGGAGTCGTACTCGTAGCGATTCAGATCGCGGTTGATTCCGATCTAAGCGCCGAACAACTGCACCTCCGCGTTCAACAGACGTGTAGCCCGGTGACGTCTCCCACGCCTTGATCCAGCAAGGGGAGAAGGAGAGGTTGGGGAAGACTCCGTCCAGCAGCAGCACGACGGCGTGGTGGTGGTGGAGGAGCACGGAACTCCAGCAGGGCTTCGCCAAGCACTGCGAGAGACGAGGAGGGAGAGGGGTAGGGCTGCGCGAAGAGAGAGATCGAATCGTGTGTTGGGCAGGCCCCATACCTCAAGTATATATATGGGGAGGGGAGGGGGCTGCGCCCCCTCTAGGGTTCCCACCCCAAGGGGTGCGGCAGCCCCTGATCCCATCTAGGGTGGCGGCCACAAGGGGGAGAGGGGGAGGCGCACCTGGGGTGGGCCTTAGGGCCCATCTGCCCTAGGGTTTGCCCCCTCCCCTCTTGGAGGCGCCTTGGGCTTTGGTGGGAGGCGCCCCAGCCCACCTAGGGGCTGGTCCCTTCCCACTATTGGCCCATGTAGGCCTTCGGGGCCGGTGGACCCCCGGACCCCTCCGGTGGTCCCGGTACACTATCGGTGATGCCCGGAACACTTCCGGTGGCCAAAACCATACTTCCTATATATATCAATATTTACCTCCGGACCATTCTAGAAATCCTCGTGACGTCCGGGATCTCATCCGAGACTCCGAACAACATTCGATAACCGCATACATACTTTCCCTATAACCCTAGCGTCATCGAACCTTAAGTGTGTAGACCATACGGGTTCGGGAGTCATGCAGACATGGCCGAGACAACTCTCCGGTCAATAACCAACAGCGGGATCCGGATACCCATGTTGGCTCCCACATGCTCCACGATGATCTCATCGGATGAACCACGATGTCAAGGATTCAATCAATCCCGTATACAATTCCCTTTGTCTATCGGTACGATACTTGCCCGAGATTCGATCGTCGGTATCCCGATACCTTGTTCAATCTCGTTACCGGCAAGTCTCTTTACTCGTTCCGTAACACATCATCCCGTGATCAACTCCTTGGTCACATTGTGCACATTATGATGATGTCCTACCGAGTGGGCCCAGAGATACCTCTCCATTTACACTGAGTGACAAATCCCAGTCTCGATTCGTGCCAACCCAACAGACACTTTCGGAGATACCCGTAGTGCACCTTTATAGCCACCCAGTTACGTTGTGATGTTTGGCACACCCAAAGCACTCCTACGGTATCCGGGAGTTGCACAATCTCATGGTCTAAGGAAATGATACTTGACATTAGAAAAGCTTTAGCATACGAACTACACGATCTTGTGCTAGGCTTAGGATTGGGTCTTGTCCATCACATCATTCTCCTAATGATGTGATCCCGTTATCAACGACATCCAGTGTCCATCGTCAGGAAACCGTAACCGTCTATTGATCAACGAGCTAGTCAACTAGAGGCTTACTAGGGACATGGTGTTGTCTATGTATCCACACATGTATCTGAGTTTCCTATCAATACAATTCTAGCATGGATAATAAACGATTATCATGAACAAGAAAATATAATAATAACCAATTTAGTATTGCCTCTAGGGCATATTTCCAACAGTCTCCCACTTGCACTAGAGTCAATAATCTAGTTCACATCGCCAGGTGATTAACACTCACAGGTCACATCGCCATGTGACCAACATCCAAGAGTCTACTAGACTCAATGATCTAGTTCACATCACTATGTGATAAACACTCAAAGAGTTCTGGGTTTGATCATGTTATGCTTGTGAGAGAGGTTGTAGTCAACGGGTCTTGCCATATTCACATCCCTATGTATTTCGCAAAACTTTATGTCATATCATAGATGCTGCTACCACATTCCACTTGGAGCTATTCCAAATTGTTGCTCCATTATACGTATCATGTATCTCTACTCAGAGCTATCCGGATAGGTGTTAATCTTGCATCGATGTAACTCTTTACGTCGAACTCTTTATCATCTCCATAACCGAGAAACATTTCCTTATTCCTCTAAGGATATTTTCGACCGCTATCTGGTGATCCTCTCCTAGATCACCTTTGTACCCTCTTGCCAGACATGTGGCAAGGCACACATCAGGTGCGGTACTTCAGCATGGCATACCGTATAGAGCCTATGACAAAAGCATAGGGGACGACCTTCGTCCTTCCTCTTTCTTCTGTCGTGGTCAATCTTTGAGTCTTACTCAACTTCACACCTTACAACTCAGGTAAGAACCCCTTCTTTGACTGATTGAACTCCTTCAAAAACATGTCAAGGTGTGCGTTCTTTGAAAATATCATCAGGCGTCTTGATCTATCTCTATAGATCTTGATGCCCAATATGTAAGCAGCTTTATCCAGGTCTTAATTTGAAAATCACTCTTCAAACAACCGTTTATGCTTTCCAGAAATTCTACATTATTTTGGATCAACTATATGTCATCCACATATACTTATCAGAAATGTTGTAGTGCTCCCACTCACTTTCTTGTAAATACAAGTTTCTAGCAAACATTGTATAGACCTAAAAGCTTTGATCACTCCATCAAAGCATGTATTCTGACTCCGAGATGCTTGCTCTAGTCCATAGAAGGATTGCTGGAGCTAGCATACCTTTTAGCATCCTTAGGATCGACAAAACTTTGATTGTATCACATACAACTCTTTCTTACGAAAACTGGTAAGAAAACTTGTTTTTGACATCCATCTGTCAGATTTCATAATCGAAAAATACAACTAATGCTAACATGATTCCGACGGACTTAAGCATCGCTACGGGTGAGAAAATCTCATCGTAGTCAACTCCTTGAACTTGTGAAAAACTCTTTGCCACAAGTCGAGCTTCATAGACGGTAACATTACCGTCCACGTCCGTCTTCTTCTTAAAGATCCATTTATTCTCAATGGCTTGCCGATCATCGGGCAAGTCCACCAAAGTCCATACTTTGTTCTGATACATGGATCCTATCTCGGATTTCATGTCTTCTAACCATTTGTCAGAATACGGGCCCACCATCGCTTCTCCATAGCTCGTAGGTTCATTGTTGTCTAACAACATGATATCTAAGGCAGGATTATCGTACCACTCAGGAGTAGTACATATCCTTGTGGACTTATGATGTTCGATAGCAACTTGATCCGAAGCTTCATGATCACTATCATTAACTTCCTCTTCAACAGACGTAGGCGCCAAAGAAAACATCTTTTTGTGTTGCATCACTCTCTGGTTGAAGTAAAGGTTCGACGACCTCATCAAGTTCTATCTTCTTCCCACTCAATTCTTTCGAGAGAAACTCCTTCTCGAGAAAGGACCCGTTCTTAGCGACAAACAATTTGCCCTTGGATCTGAGATAGAAGGTATACCATACTGTCACCTTTGGGTATCCTATGAAGATGTGTTTGTCCGCTTTGGGTTCGAGCTTCTTCGGCTGAAGCCTTAAGCATTGCAGCCCCAAACATTAAGAAACGACAACTTTGGTTTCTTGCCAAACCAATGTTCATACGATGTCGTCTCAACGGACTTAGATGGTGTCCTATCTAAAGTGAATGCAGCTGTCTCTAATGCATAACCTCAAAATGAAAACGGTAGATTGGTAAGAGACATCATAGATCGCACCATATCTCATAGGGTTCGATTACGACGTCCGGACACACCATTACCTTGTGGTGTTCCAGGTGGCTTCAACTGTGAAGCAATCCCACAATGTCTTAAGTGATTGCCAAACTCATAACTCAGAAAATCCCTTTTTGATCAGATCGTAGGAACATGATCTTATTGTTATGATGATTCTTAACTTCACTCTGAAATCGCTTGAACTTTTCAAACGTTTCAGACTTGTGCTTCATTAAGTAAATATGCCTATATCTACTCAAATCGTGAGTGAAGATGAGAAAATAGCGATATCCACCGCACGCTTCAATTCTCATTGGATCACACGCATCAGCATGTATGATTTCCAACAAGTCACTTTCCCGTTTCATTGTACCTGAAAACGGGGTCTTAGTCATCCTGCCCATGAGGCATGGCTCGCATGTGTCAAGCGATTCAAAATCAAGTGACTCCAAACATCCATCGACACGGAGTTTCTTCATGCATCTTACGCCAATATGACCTAAGCGGCAGTGCCACAAGAAAGTGGTACTATCTACATCTTTTGGCGTGAACATGTGTATTACTACGAGCGAGATTCACTGAACCATTCACATAGGGTGCATGACCATGAAAGGTATTATTCATGTAAACAGAATAACCATTATTCTCTAACTTAAATGAATAACTGTATTGCAATGAACATGATCTAATCATATTCATGCTCAACGTAGACACCTGATAACATTTATCTAGGTTCAATACTAATCCCGAAGGTAGATGGAGTGTGCGATGGTGATCTCATCAACTTTGGAAACACTTCCAACACACATCGTCACCTCGCCCTTAGCCAGTCTCCGTTTAGTCTGTAGCTTTTGCTTCAAGTCACCAATAATAGCAAATGAACCGGTATCCAATACCCAGGTGCTACCAGGAGTACTAGTAAGGTACATATTAATAACACGTATATACTTTGTTGAAGTTGCCAGCCTTGTTATCTACCATGCATTTGGGGTAATTCCGCTACAAGTGACCGTTCCCCTTACAATAGAAGCACTTAGTCTCGGGTTTGGGTTCAACCTTGGGTTCCTTCACTGGAGCGGCAACTGGTTTGCCATCCATGAAGTTTCCCTTCTAGCCCTTGCCCTTCTTGAAACCAGTGGTCTTGTTAAACCATCAACACTTGATGCTCCTTCTTGATTTCTACCTTTTGCGGTCTTAAGCACCGCGAACAGCTCCGAGATCAACTCCATCCCTTGCATGTCATAGTTCATCATGAAGATCTAGTAGCTTAGTGATAGTGGCTAGAGAACTCTATCAATCACTATCTTATCTGGAAGTTTAACTCCCACTCGATTTAAATGATTGTAGCACCCAGACATTCTGAGCACATGCCCACTAGCTGAGCTATTCTCCTCCATCTTGTTGGCAAAAGAACTTGTCAGAGGTCTCATACCTCTCAACACGGGCATGAGCCTGAAATCCCAATTTCAGCTCTTGGAACATCTCATATGTCTTATGACGTTCAAAACGTCATTGGAATCCCGATTCTAAGCCGTAAAGTATGGTGCACTAAACTATCAAGTAGTCATCAGGATGTGTCTGTCAGGTGTTCACAACATCCACAGACGACGTTGTAGGGGTTTGCACATCTAGCGGTGCATCAAAGACGTAAGCCTTCTGTGTAGCAGTGAGGACACTGCTCGGACTATGGACCCAGTCCGCATCATTGCTTACAATATCTTTCAACTTGGTCTTTCTCTAGGAACGTATTGAAACAGGGAGCTACAACGTGAGCTATTTATCTACAACATACTTGCAAAGACAATTTAGACTATGTTCATGATAATTAAGTTCATCTAATCAAATTATTCAATGAACTCCCACTCAGATAGACATCCCTCTAGTCATCTAAGTGAAACATGATCCGAGTCAACTAGGCCGTGTCCGATCATCACGTGAGACGGACTAGTCAATATCGGTGAACATCTTCATGTTGATCGCATCTTCTATACGACTCATGCTCGACCTTTCGGTCTTCCGTGTTCCGAGGCCATGTCTGTACATGCTAGGATCGTCAAGTCAACCTAAGTGTATTGCGTGTGTAAATCTGGCTTACACCCGTTGTATTCGAGCGTTAGAATCTATCACACCCGATCATCACGTGGTGCTTCGAAACAACGAACCTTCGCAACGGTGCATAGTTGGGGGGAACACTTTCTTGAAATTATTACGAGGGATCATCTTATTTAAGCTACCGTCGTTCTAAGCAAATAAGATGTAAAACATGATAAACATCACATGCAATCAAATACTGACATGATATGGCCAATATCATTTGCTCCTTTTGATCTCCATCTTCGGGGCTCCATGATCATCGTTGTCACCGGCATGACACCATGATCTCCATCATCGTGTCTTCTTGAAGTTGTCTCGTCGTCTATTACTTATACTACTATGGCTAACGGTTTAGCAATAAAGTAAAGTAATTACATGATATTTAAGTTGACACGCAGGTCATAAATAAATTAAGACAACTCCTATGGCTCCTGCCGGTTGTCATACTCATCGACATGCAAGTCGTGATTCCTATTACAAGAACATGATCAATCTCATACATCACATATATCATTCATCACATCCTTTTGGCCATATCACATCACACGGCACATGCTGCAAAAACAAGTTAGACGTCCGCTAATTGTTGTTGCAAGTTTTTACGTGGCTGCTATAGGTTTCTAGCAAGAACGTTTCTTACCTACGCCAAAACCACAACGTGATATGCCAATTTCTATTTACCCTTCATAAGGACCCATTTCATCGAATCCGATCCGACTAAAGTGGGAGAGACAGACACCCGCTAGCCACCTTATGCAACTAGTGCATGTCAGTCGGTGGAATCAGTCTCACGTAAGAGTACGTGTAAGGTCGGTCCGAGCCGCTTCATCCCACGATGCCACCGAATCAAGATAAGACTAGTAACGGCAAGTAAATTGACAAAATCGACACCCACAACAACTTGTGTTCTACTCGTGCATAGAAACTACGCATAGACCTAGCTCATGATGTCACTGTTGGGGATCGTAGCAGAAATTTAAAATTTTCTACGCATCACCAAGATCAATCTATGGAGTAATCTAGCAACGAGGGGAAGGGGAGTGCATCTACATATCTTTGTAGATCGCTAAGCAGAAGCGTTGCAAGAACGCGGATGAAGGAGTCGTACTCGTAGCGATTCAGATCGCGGTTGATTCCGATCTAAGCGCCGAACAACGGCGCCTCCGCGTTCAACACACGTGCAGCCCGGTGACGTCTCCCACGCCTTGATCCGGCAAGGGGAGAAGGAGAGGTTGGGGAAGACTCCGTCCAGCAGCAGCACGATGGCGTGGTGGTGGTGGAGGAGCGCGGAACTCCAGCAGGGCTTCGCCAAGCACTACGAGAGACGAGGAGGGAGAGGGGTAGGGCTGCGCCAAGAGAGAGATCGAATCGTGTGTTGGGCAGCCCCCATACCTCAAGTATATATATGGGGAGGGGAGGGGGCTGCGCCCCCTCTAGGGTTCCCACCCCAAGGGGTGCGGCAGCCCCTGATCCCATCTAGGGTGGCGGCCACAAGGGGGAGAGGGGGAGGCGCACCTGGGGTGGGCCTTAGGGCCCATCTGCCCTAGGGTTTGCCCCCTCCCCTCTTGGAGGCGCCTTGGGCTTTGGTGGGAGGCGCCCCAGCCCACCTAGGGGCTGGTCCCTTCCCACTATTGGCCCATGTAGGCCTCCGGGGCCGGTGGCCCCTCCCGGTGGACCCCCGCGGACCCCTCCGGTGGTCCCGGTACACTACCAGTGATGCCCGGAACACTTCCGGTGGCCAAAACCATACTTCATATATATTAATCTTTACCTCCGGACCATTCCGGAAATCCTTGTGATGTCCGGGATCTCATCCAGGACTCCGAACAACATTCGGTAACCGCGTACATACTTTCCCTATAACCCTAGCGTCATCGAACCTTAAGTGAGTAGACCCTACGGGTTCGGGAGTCATGCAGACATGGCCGAGACGACTCTCCAGTCAATAACCAATAGCAGGATCTGGATACCCATGTTGGCTCCCACATGCTCCATGATGATCTCATCGGATGAATGATGTCTTCTACGCAACCTTCTTCTTGTAGACGTTGTTGGGCCTGCAAGTGCACAGGTTTGTAGGACAGTAGCAAATTTCCCTCAAGTGGATGACCTAAGGTTTATCAATCCGTAGGAGGCGTAGGATGAAGATGGTCTCTCTCAAGCAACCCTCCAACCAAATAACAAAGAGTCTCTTGTGTCCCCAACACACCCAATACAATGGTAAATTGTATAGGTGCACTAGCTCGGCGAAGAGATGGTGATACAAGTGCAAAATAGATAGTAGATATAGGTTTCTGTAAACTGAAAATATAAAAACAGCAAGGTAGCGAGTGGTAAAAGTGAGCGTAAACGGTATTGAAATGATAGGAAACAAGGCCTAGGGTTCATACTTTCACTAGTGCAAGTTCTCTCAACAATAATAACATAGATAGATCATATAACGAGCCCTCAACATGCAACAAAGAGTCACTCCGAAGCCACTAATAGCGGAGAACAAACGTAGAGATTATGGTAGGGTACGAAACCACCTCAAAGTTATTCTTTCAAATCAATCCGTTGGGCTATTCCTATAAGTGTCACAAACAACCCTGGAGTTTTTACTAGAATAACACCTTAAGATACAAATCAACCAAAACCCTAATGTCACCTAGATACTCCATTGTCACCTCAAGTATCCATGGGCATGATTATTCGATATGCATCACACAATCTCAGATTTATCCAACCAACATAAAAGTACTTCAAATAGTGCCCAAAGTTTCTACCGGAGAATCAAGAACGTGTGCCAACCCCTATGCATAGGTCATGGGCGGAACCCGCAAGTTGGTCACCAAAACATACATCAAGTGGCACGTGATATCCCATTGTCACCACAGATAAGCACGGCAAGACATACATCAAGTGTTCATAAAAGACTCAATCCGATAAGATAACTTCAAAGGGGAAACTCAATTCATCACAAGAGAGTAGAGGGGGAGAAGAAACATAAGATCCAACTACAATAGCAAAGCTCGGGATACATCAAGATCGTGCCATAGATGGAACACGAGAGAGAACACGAGAGAGAGAGAGAGAGATCAAACACATAGCTTCTGGTACATACCCTCAGCCCCGAGGGTGAACTACTCCCTCCTCGTCATGAGGAGCGCCGGGATGATGAAGATGGCCACCGGAAATGGATCCCCCCTCCGGCAGGGTACCGGAAAGGGGTTCCGATTGGTTTTCCGTGGTTCTGGAGGCTTGCGGCGGCGGAACTCCCGATCTATCTTCTGTTCTGGAAGTTTTAGGGTACAACGGTATATATGGGTGAAAGGAGTACGTCGGTGGAGCTACGGGGGCCCCACGAGGCAGGGGGCGCGCCCAGGGGGGAGGGCGCGCCCCCCACCCTTGTGAGCACCTCCCGTATCTCCTGACGTGGGGTCCAAGTCCATCGGGTGCGTTTCCTTCCAAAAATAACGTCTCCAGTTGATTTCGTTCCGTTTTGACTCCGTCTGATATTCCTTTTCCTCGAAACACTGAAATAGGCATAAAACAGCAAATCTGGGCGGGGCCTCTGGTTAATAGGTTAGTCCCAAAAATAATATAAAAGTGGAAAATAAAGCCCAATATTGCCTAAAATAGTAGATAATATAGCATGGAGCAATCAAAAATTATAGATACGTTGGAGACGTATCAAGCATCCCCAAGCTTAATTCCTGCTCGTCCTCGAGTAGGTAAATGATAAAAAAGATAATTTTTGATGTGGAATGCTAGTTGGCATAATTTCATTGCAATTCTTCTTACTTGTGATATGAATATTCAGATCCGAAAGATTCAAGACAAAAGTTCATATTGACATAAAAGTAATAATACTTCAAGCATACTAACAAAGCAATCATGTCTTCTCAAAATAACATGGCCAAAGAGAGCTATCCCTACAAAATCATATAGTCTGGCTATGCTCCATATTCACCACACAAAATGTTTAAATCATGCACAACCCCGATGACAAGCCAAGCAATTGTTTCATACTTTTGATGTTCTCAAACTTTTTCAATCTTCACACAATACATGAGCGTGAGCCATGGATATAGCACTATAGGTGGAATAGAATGGTGGTTGTGGAGAAGACAAAAAGGGAGAAGATAGTCTCACATCAACTAGACATATCGACGGGCTATGGAGATGCCCATCAATAGATATCAATGTGAGTGAGTAGGGATTGCCATGCAACGGATGCACTAGAGCTATAAATGTATGAAAGCTCAACAAAAGAAACTAGTGGGTGTGCATCCAACTTGCTTGCTCACGAAGACCTAGGGCATTTTGAAGAAGCCCATCATTGGAATATACAAGCCAAGTTCTATAATGTAATATTCCCACTAGTATATGAAAGTGACAACATATGAGACTCTCTATATGAAGAACATTGTGCTACTTTGAAGCACAATATATGAGACTCGCTATATCATGGTGCTACTTTGAAGCACAAGTGTGGAAAAAGGATAGTAGCATTGCCCCTTTTTATTTATTTTCTTTTTTTTATTTGGCCTTTTTTTGGCCTTTCTTTTTTTGGGACAATGCTCTATTGAATGGTGATCATCACACTTCTATTTATTTACAACTCAAGAATTACAACTCGATACTAGAACAAAGATGACTCTATATGAATGCCTCCGGCGGTGTACCGGGATATGCAATGAATCAAGAGTGACATGTACGAAAGAATTATGGATGGTGGCTTTGCCACAAATACAATGTCAACTACATGATCATGCAAAGCAATAGGACAATGATGAAGCGTGTCATAATAAACGGAGCGGTGGAAAGTTGCATGGCAATATATCTCGGAATGGATATGGAAATGCCATAATAGGTAGGTATGGTGGCTGTTTTGAGGAAGGTATATGGTGGGTGTATGATACCGGCGAAAGGTGCGCGGTATTAGAGAGGCTAGCAATAGTGGAAGGATGGGAAAAAGTGCGTATAATCCATGGACTCAACATTAGTCATAAAGAACTCATATACTTATTGCAAAAATCTACAAGTTATCAAAGCAAAGTATTACGTGCATGCTCCTAGGGGGATAGATTGGTAGGAAAAGACCATCGCTCGTCCCCGACCACCACTCATAAGGAAGACAATCAATAAATAAATCATGCTCCGAGTTCATCACATAACGTTTCACCATACGTGCATGCTACGGGAATCACAAACTTCAACACAAGTATTCTTTAAATTCACAACTACTCAACTAGCATGACTCTAATATTATCACCTCCATATCTCAAAACAATTATCAAGCATCAAACTTATCTTAGTATTCAACGCACTCAAAAGAAAGTTTCACATATCTTGAATACCAAGTATATTAACATTAAGTGAATTACCATGCTATTAATGACTCTCAAAATAATCTATGTGAAACATGAGAGTTCATCTATTTCTTAAAAATAAAACTACCACCATGCTCTAAAAGGTATAAGTCAAGCACTAGAGCAAACAACAAACTACTCCAAAAGATATAAGTGAAGATCAATGAGTAGTCGACTAATTATGTAACTATGTGAAGACTCTCCCATTTAATAATTCCAGATCTTGATATTGTATCCAAACAGCAAACAAAACAAAATAAAATGACATGACGCTCCAAGCAAAACACATATCATGTGGTGAATAAAAATATAGCTCCAAGTAAAGTTACCGATGAACGGAGACGAAAGAGGGGATGCCTTCCGGGGCATCCCCAAGATTAGGCTCTTGGTTGTCCTTGAATATTACCTTGGGGTGCCTTGGGCATCCCCAAGCTTAGGCTCTTGCCACTCCTTATCCCATAGTCCATCGAATCTTTACCCAAAACTTGAAAAACTTCACAACACAAAACTTAACAGAAAACTCGTAAGCTCCGTTAGTATAAGAAAATAAATCACCACTTCAAGGTACTGTAATGAACTCATTCTTTATTTATATTGGTGTTAGACCTACTGTATTCCAACTTCTCTATGGTTTATAAACTATTTTACTAGCCATAGATTCATCAAAATAAGTAAACAACACATGAAAAACAGAATCTGTCAAAAACAGAACAGTCTGTAGTAATCTGGATCAAACGTATACTTCTGGAACTCATAAAATTCTCAAATAAATTTCTGGACCTGAGTAATTTATCTATTAATCATCTTAAAAAAGAATTAACTAAATATCACTCTCCAAATAAAAATGGTAGCAATTCTGGTGAGCGCTAAAGTTTCTGTTTTTTACAGCATGATCGCAAAGACTTTCCCCAAGTCTTCCCAACGGTTCTACTTGGCACAAACACTAATTAAACACATAAAACCACATCTAAACAGAGGCTAGATGGATTATTTATTATTAAACAGGAACAAAAATCAAGGAGCTAAAATAAAATTGGGTTGCCTCCCAACAAGCGCTATCGTTTAACGCCCCTAGCTAGGCATGATGATTTCAATGATGCTCACATAAAAGATAAGAATTGAAACATAAAGAGAGCATCATGAAGAATATGACTAGCACATTTAAGTCTAACCCACTTCCTATGCATAGGGATTTTGTGAGCAAACAACTTATGAGAACAATAATCCGCTAGCATAGGAGAGCAAAACAAGCATAACTTCAAGATTTTAAGCACATAGAGAGGAAACTTGATATTATTGCAATTCGTACAAGAATATATTCCTCCCTCATAATAATTTTCAGTAGCATCATGAATGAATTCAACAATATAACCAGCACCTAAAGCATTCTTTTCATGATCTACAAGCATAGAAAATTTACTACTCTCCACATAAGCAAAATTCTTATCATGAATAATAGTGGGAGCAAACTCAACAAAATAGCTATCATGTGATTGAAAATTAAGATCAAGATGACAAGTTTCATGGTTATCATTATTCTTTATAGCATACGTGTCATCACAATAATCATCATAGATAGGACACATTCTTTCATCATAGTAAATTTGCTCATCAAAGCTTGGGGGACAAAAAATATCATCTTCATCAAACATAGCTTCCCCAAGCTTGTGGCTTTGCATATCATTAGCCTCATGGATATCAAGGAATTCATACTAACAACATTGCAATCATGCTCATCATTCACATATTTAGTTCCAAACAATTTAGAGATTTCTTCTTCTAGCACTTGAGCACAATTATCCTTTCCATCATACTCACGAAAGATATTAAAAAGGTGAAGCATATGAGACAAACTCAATTCCATTTTTTGGTAGTTTTCTTTTATAAACTAGACTAGTGCTAAAACAAGAAACAAAAAGATTCAATTGCAAGATCTAAAGATATACCTTCACTTACCTAGCCTCCCCGGCAACGGCGCCAGAAAAGAGCTTAATGTCTACTACGCAACCTTCTTCTTGTAGACGTTGTTGGGCCTGCAAGTGCACAGGTTTGTGGGACAGTAGCAAATTTCCCTCAAGTGGATGACCTAAGGTTTATCAATCCGTAGGAGGCGTAGGATGAAGATGGTCTCTCTCAAGCAACCCTGCAACCAAATAACAAAGAGTCTCTTGTGTCCCCAACACACCCAATACAATGGTAAATTGTATAGGTGCACTAGTTCGGCGAAGAGATGGTGATACAAGTGCAAAATAGATAGTAGATATAGGTTTTTGTAAACTGAAAATATAAAAACAGCAAGGTAGCGAGTGGTAAAAGTGAGCGTAAACGGTATTGCAATGATAGGAAACAAGGCCTAGGGTTCATACTTTCACTAGTGCAAGTTCTCTCAACAATAATAACATAGATAGATCATATAACGAGCCCTCAACATGCAACAAAGAGTCACTCCGAAGCCACTAATAGCGAAGAACAAACGTAGAGATTATGGTAGGGTACAAAACCACCTCAAAGTTATTCTTTCAAATCAATCCGTTGGGCTATTCCTATAAGTGTCACAAACAACCCTGGAGTTTTTACTAGAATAACACCTTAAGATACAAATCAACCAAAACCCTAATGTCACCTAGATACTCCATTGTCACCTCAAGTATCCGTGGACATGATTATACGATATGCATCACACAATCTCAGATTTATCCAACCAACATAAAAGTACTTCAAATAGTGCCCCAAAGTTTCTACCGGAGAATCAAGAACGTGTGCCAACCCCTATGCATAGGTTCATGGGCGGAACCCACAAGTTGGTCACCAAAACATACATCAAGTGGCACGTGATATCCCATTGTCACCACAGATAAGCACGGCAAGACATACATCAAGTGTTCATAAAAGACTCAATCCGATAAGATAACTTCAAAGGGGAAACTCAATTCATCACAAGAGAGTAGAGGGGGAGAAGAAACATAAGATCCAACTACAATAGCAAAGCTCGGAATACATCAAGATCGTGCCATAGATGGAACACGAGAGAGAACATGAGAGAGAGAGAGAGAACACATAGCTACTGGTACATACCCTCAGCCCCGAGGGTGAACTACTCCCTCCTCGTCATGAGGAGCGCCGGGATGATGAAGATGGCCACCGGAGATGGATCCCCCCTCCGGCAGGGTACCGGAAAGGGGTTCCGATTGGTTTTTCGTGGTTCTGGAGGCTTGCGGCGGTGGAACTCCCAATCTATCTTCTGTTCTAGAAGTTTTAGGGTACAACGGTATATATGGGTGAAAGGAGTACGTCGGTGGAGCTACGGGGGCCCCATCTGCCCTTAGGGTTTGCCCCCCTCCTCCCCTTAGGCGCCTTGGGCCCTTGTGGGGGGGCGCACCAGCCCACCTGGGGCTGGTCCCCTCCCACACTTGGCCCATGCAGCCCTCCGGGGCTTGTGGCCCCACTTGGTGGACCCCCGGGACCCTCCCGGTGGTCCCGGTACGTTACCGATAAACCCCGAAACTTTTCCGGCGACCAAAACAGGACTTCCCATATATAAATCTTTACCTCCGGACCATTTCGGAACTCCTCTTGACGTCTGGGATCTCATCCGGGAATCCGAACAACATTCGGTAACCACATATATCTATTCCTTATAACCCTAGCGTCATCGAACCTTAAGTGTGTAGACCCTACGGGTTCGGGAACCATGCAGACATGACCGAGATAACTCTCCGGTCAATAACCAACAGCGGGATCTAGATACCCATGTTGGCTCCCACATGTTCCACGATGATCTCATTGGATGAACCATGATGTCATGGACTTAATCAATCCCGTATACAATTCCCTTTGTCTAGCGGTACGATACTTGCCCGAGATTCGATCGTCGGTATCCCGATACCTTGTTCAATCTCGTTATCGGCAAGTCTCTTTACTCGTTCCATAACACATCATCCCGTGATCAACTCCTTGGTCACATTGTGCACATTATGATGATGTCCTACCGAGTGGGCCCAGAGATACCTCTCCGTTTACACGGAGTGACAAATCCCAGTCTCGATTCGTGCCAACCCAACAGACACTTTCGGAGATACCCGTAGTGCACCTTTATAGCCACCCAGTTACATTGTGACATTTGGCACACCCAAAGCACTCCTACGGTATCCGGGAGTTGCACAATCTCATGGTCTAAGGAAATGATACTTGACATTAGAAAAGCTTTAGCATACGAACTACACGATCTTGTGCTAGGCTTAGGATTGGGTCTTGTCCATCACATCATTCTCCTAATGATGTGATCCCGTTATCAACGACATCCAATGTCCATGGTCAGGAAACCGTAACCATCTATTGATCAACGAGCTAGTCAACTAGAGGCTTACTAGGGACATGGTGTTGTCTATGTATCCACACATGTATCTGAGTTTCCTATCAATACAATTCTAGCATGGATAATAAACGATTATCATGAACAAGGAAATATAATAATAACCAATTTATTATTGCCTCTAGGGCATATTTCCAATAGATCTCTCTTTGACTGCTTCTGGTTCTTTTAGAGATGTCCTTGGGGAGGGTATCTTGGAGCCATGAACTGAGGAGACAACGTCAACTTGTTTTTCAGTCGCCTTGGTCCATTCTTGGTTTTTGCCGAGTAAATTTTCACGGCAGAACTCCGAATGATAATGTAGAGGATGTTTTCAGTCTGACAAGTTGCTCTGCTCTCCGCGGATTTCGCAGGATTTGAATTTTGGGAAGCGCGCCGAACGGGCGAGGCCGTGGTAATCGAGACGGATTAGGCAGGTCGCCTCGATCTCCGCGACACCTTTTTCGCCACATATTGCACGCGCAACTGTTGCGGGATTTGTTTAGACTGTCTGGGCCTACCAGTCCATCACTCGGGGAATGACCCTATAAAAGGCACCGGACTGGGTCTTTGCCCCATGCGCTCCCATTCTCTTTTCTTCTTCCTTCGACCTCTCCGCCACGCTTGCTTCTGCTCTCGTTGCCAAACCCTCGCTCGAACTCGAGCTGCCGCCATGGGAAAAGAGAAGACGGTGGCGCTGGAGCGCGCGAAGAAGGCGACCGCGAAGGCGAAGGGCAAGCGGACCATCTGGGGCGGGTCCTCGTCGAGATCCGGCCTGCCGCCGAGCTAGATCCAGGGCGACTGGATCCGCTCGACAATCAGTCAGGACGACCTCGACGACCTGGTGGAGGGGGGACTGATCCCCCACAAATCGGCATGGCTTCCGGGGAACAAGACCGAGCCGCAGCCAAGGGAGGGTGAGTGCGTTCTCCTCGCCACCCACGTCGATTTCTCTGCCTCCCCATCCTTTCTTTCGCGGCTTTTTGAACTTCTTTGGGGCTCAGCTCCACCACTTCACTCCAAACACCATAGTCTATCTGCCTGCTTTCGTGTCAATGTGTGAAAATTTCTTGGGTTGTCGACCGCACTGGGGTCTTTTCAAACACATCTTCACCTGCCGTTCCCAGTCGGTCAAAAAGGCCAATCCGAGTGATGAGAGGACACACGTGATCCAGATGTGCGGGGGCCTGGGGATCCAGATGAGGAACAAGAGCACCTTCCCAGCAATGATCCTTCCCGACTCGGTCCGGGGCTGGCAGTCGACTTGGTTTTACTGTAAGGACCAGCCGACCCCGGGTCAGTCGACTAGACTTCCTCCCTTTTCTCTGGCTCGAGTGGAGAAGCCCTCCTCCCTAAAAGTGGTCCCAGAAGAGAAGGCGCATGTCAAGGTGCTGGTCGAGCAACTCGTCCAAATCGTCCGCGACAAGGTGACTGGGATGGACCTGCTGGAGGTCTTTCTCGGTCGACGCATCCAACCGCTTCAGGCCTGTGATCATCCGATGTGGATGTACTCCGGACTCGAGGACTCCACTCGGACCCCCCGGAGGACGTCAGCAAGGACATCTTGGAGAAGTGGCTGATGGGAATCACCGGTAACAAAGACAACCCCTGGGGGTCTAGGAGGGTGATTCCATTCGACCACTCACGCCAGCCGGAGCAGGTATGATTCTGTTTTACCAAGTATCTTTCCGATTCACTGTGTGACACCTTGTTGATGGTCGATTGAATTCCTTTTGATTGTTGTCTTTTCAGGCCCTCATTGACATGTACTCGATGCCAAATGGAGTGCAGGAGCAAGACGTCGAGGAAGGAGCGAGCAGAGGCGAGAGCGGCGAGTGGTGCTCGGATGCCGAGGAGGACGAGGAGAGCGACGAATCGACTGATGACGAAGAGGTCGACTCGCCTCCTCGCATGGAGAGGAGATCCAAAAACACTCATGACCCGGCGAGCACTCCGGACCTGGTGACCGCGCCGACTGGGCAGTCTTCGAAGCGCCCTAGGACGTCTTCCCCAGCGCCGATTGAGAAGGCTCCGAAGCAGCCCAAGGTTGTGCCGCCTCCAGCGCCAAAAGCACCGAAAGCCACCTCCTCCAAACTACCAAAAGCTCTGCCCAGGATCAAAGTGACCATCCCTACCATCTCCAGGTAATCATTTGACCTGTTCTTTTCGTCGACTCGAGCGACAGAACATAACTGACTGGGTGCGGGTCTTTGCAGTGCTGCTACATCAGGAACCTCTTCTCTCTAGTACCAAGACGAGGAGATTGAAGATGCGATCACCTCCAACCCAAGTAAAAACTCTTATGATCTTGCTCTTGACTACTCGGTCGATTGAATTCTAGCGGTTTACTTTAGAGTCGACTGATCTTCTCCGCAGCTCCGCCCAACGTCATCGATCTCCCCGATGATGATAAAGATGTGGCTCCTAGGCCCAGGAAGAATAAAAAGACGACGGCTGGTAAGGTGTCTCAGCAGGGACCAACAACAACACCAACCGTCTATCAATCTGAAGACGCGGGCGGGGCCTCTGTAACCTTCGCTGTACCCTTGTCGAGTGAGCGCCCCGCACCGTCGACTGTACCAGTGATTCCTTCAGTCGTCCCATCTCACGCCTCGGAGGTCCAAGTTGCTGCACCTGGGTCGTCTGCTCTCTTCTTCACCAGCTATCTTGTTCCGGACAACCAGTCGAAAGCGGCTGCGGAAGCCATCCGACAGGCTGACGTGATGATGGAGCGGATGAAGACGGTGCATGAGAATAGCCAAGCTGCCTACGACGCCAGCGCTGCTCTCCGGGCCAATGTCCAGGTAAGTAGACTTTCGACTGCCCTTGTTCTATTGGGATATCCTACCCGAAAAATTTTCTTCTATACAATCTCCTATTGTTTGTGTCGAATCAGTGCACCCACTGGGTGTTTTGTTGTCTTTGGTAGTTGCATTCTTCCACTCGGTCTGGGCGAGTAGGATCTGAACCGGTGGGGGCACGCTAAGTGCACCCGCTGAAGGAAATATGCCCTAGAGGCAATAATAATGTTATTATTTTATTTCCTTATATCATGATAAATGTTTATTATTCATGCTAGAATTGTATTATCCGGAAACATAATACTTGTGTGAATACATAGACAAACCAAACGTCACTAGTATGCCTCTACTTGACTAGCTCGTTAATCGAAGATGGTTATGTTTCCTAACCATAGACATGTGTTGTCATTTGATTAATGGGATCACATCATTAGGAGAATGATGTGATTGACATGACCCATTCCATTAGCTTAGCACCCGATCGTTTAGTATGTTGTTATTGCTTTCTTCATGACTTATACATGTTCCTATGACTATGAGATTATGCAACTCCCGTTTACCGGAGGAACACTTTGTGTGCTACCAAACGTCACAACGTAACTGGTGTCTCCAAAGGTGAATGTTGGGTTGGCGTATTTCGAGATTAGGATTTGTCACTCCGATTGTTGGAGAGGTATCTCTGGGCCCTCTCGGTAATGCACATCACATAAGCCTTGCAAGCATTACAACTAATGAGTTAGTTGCAAGATGATGTATTACGAAACGAGTAAAGAGACTTGCTGGTAACGAGATTGAACTAGGTATTGAGATATCGACGATCGAATCTCAGGCAAGTAACATACCGATGACAAAGGGAACAACGTATGTTGTTATGCGGTCTGACGATAAAGATCTTCGTAGAATATGTAAGAGCCAATATGAGCATCCAGGTTCTGCTATTGGTTATTGACCGGAGACGTGTCTCGGTCATGTCTACATTGTTCTCGAACCCGTAGGGTCCGCACGCTTAAGGTTTCGATGACAGTTATATTATGAGTTTATGAGTTTTGATGTACCGAAGTTAGTTCGGAGTCCCGGATGCGATCACGGACATGACGAGGAGTCTCGAAATGGTTGAGACATAAATATTGATATATTGGACGGCTATATTCGGACACCGGAAGTGTTCCGGGTGATTTCGGAGAAAACCGGAGAGCCGGAGGGTTTCCGAAACCCCCCCCCCCCGGGAGAAGTAATGGGCCATATGGGCCTTAGTGGAGAGAGAGAGGGGCAGCCAAAGGTGGGCTGCACGCCTCCTCCCCCCTGGTCCGAATTGGACTAGGAGAGGGGGGGCGGCGCCCCCTTTCCTTCTCCCTCCCCACTTCTTTCCCCTCCTAGTAGGAGTCCTACTCCTACTAGGAGGAGGACTCCTCCTTGGCGCGCCATAGGGGCCGGCCGGCCTCCTCCCCTTGATCCTTTATATACGGGGGCAGGGGGCACCCCTAGACACACAAGTTGATCCACGTGATCATATTCTTAGCCGTGTGCGGTGCCCCCTTCCACCATAATCCTCGATAATATTGTAGCGGAGCTTAGGCGAAGCCCTGCGACGGTAGTACATCAAGATCGTCACCATGCCGTCGTGCTGACGGAACTCTACCCCGACACTTTGCTGGATCGGAGTCCGGGGATCGTCATCGAGCTGAACGTGTGCTAAAACTCGGAGGTGCCGTAGTTTCGGTGCTTGATCGGTCTGGCCATGAAGACATACGACTACATCAACCGCGTTGTGCTAACGCTTCCACTGTCGGTCTACAAGGGTACGTAGATCACACTCTCCCCTCTCGTTGCTATGCATCACCATGATCTTGCGTGTGCGTAGAATTTTTTTTGAAATTACTACGTTCCCCAATAGTGGCATCCGAGCCTAGGTTTTATGTGTTGATGTTATATGCACGAGTAGAACACAAGTGAGTTGTGGGCGATATAAGTCATACTGCTTACCAGCATGTCATACTTTGGTTCGGCGGTATTGTTGGACGAAGCGCCCGGACCGACATTACGCGTACGCTTATGCGAGACCGGTTCTCCCGACGTGCTTTGCACAAAGGTGGCTAGCGGGTGACAGTTTCTCCAACTTTAGTTGAACCGACTGTGGCTACGCCCGGTCATTGCGAAGGTTAAAACAGCACCAACTTGACAAACTATCATTGTGGTTTTGATGCGTAGGCAAGATTGGTTCTTGCTTAAGCCCGTAGCAGCCACGTAAACCTTGCAACAACAAAGTAGAGGACGTCTAACTTGTTTTTGCAGGGCATGTTGTGATGTGATATGGTCAAGACATGATGTTGAATTTTATTGTATGAGATGATCATGTTTTGTAACCAAGTTATCGGCAACTGGCAGGAGCCATATGGTTGTCGCTTTATTGTATGCAATGCAATTGCGCTGTAATGCTTTACTTTATCACTAAACGGCAGCGATAGTCGTGGAAGCATAAGATTGGCGAGACGACAACGATGCTACGATGGTGATCAAGGTGTCGCGCCGGTGACGATGGTGATCACGGCGGTGCTTCGAAGATGGAGATCACAAGCACAAGATGATGATGGCCATATCATATCACTTATATTGATTGCATGTGATGTTTATCTTTTATGCATCTTATCTTGCTTTGATTGACGGTAGCATTTTAAGATGATCTCTCACTAATTATCAAGAAGTGTTCTCCCTGAGTATGCACCGTTGCGAAAGTTCTTCGTGCTGAGACACCACGTGATGATCGGTGTGATAGGCTCTATGTTCAAATACAACGGGTGCAAAACAGTTGCACACGCAGAATACTCAGGTTATACTTGACAAGCCAAGCATATACAGATATGGCCTCGGAACACAGAGACCGAAAGGTCGAGCGTGAATCATATAGTAGATATGATCAACATAGCGATGTTCACCAATGAAACTGCTCCATCTCACGTGATGATCGGACATGGTTTAGTTGATTTGGATCACGTAATCACTTAGAGGATTAGAGGGATGTCTATCTAAGTGGGAGTTCTTTAGTAATATGATTAATTGAACCTAAATTTATCATGAACTTAGTACCTGATAGTATCTTGCTTGTTTATGTTGATTGTAGATAGATGGCCCGTGTTGTTGTTCCGTTGAATTTTAATGCGTTCCTTGAGAAAGCAAAGTTGAAAGATGATGGTAGCAATTACACGGACTGGGTCCGTAACTTGAGGATTATCCTCATTGCTGCACAGAAGAATTACGTCCTGGAAGCACCGCTGGGTGCCAGGCCTGCTGCTGGAGCAACACCAGATGTTATGAACGTCTGGCAGAGCAAAGCTGATGACTACTCGATAGTTCAGTGTGCCATGCTTTACGGCTTAGAATCGGGACTTCAACGACGTTTTGAACGTCATGGAGCATATGAGATGTTCCAGGAGTTGAAGTTAATATTTCAAGCAAATGCCCGGATTGAGAGATATGAAGTCTCCAATAAGTTCTATAGCTGCAAGATGGAGGAGAACAGTTCTGTCAGTGAGCATATACTCAAAATGTCTGGGTATAATAATCACTTGATTCAATTGGGAGTTAATCTTCCAGATGATTGCGTCATTGACAGAATTCTCCAATCACTACCACCAAGCTACAAGAGCTTCGTGATGAACTATAATATGCAAGGGATGAATAAGACTATTCCCGAGCTCTTCGCAATGCTGAAAGCTGCGGAGGTAGAAATCAAGGAGCATCAAGTGTTGATGGTCAACAAACCACTAGTTTCAAGAAAAAGGGCAAAGGGAAGAAGAAGGGGAACTTCAAAAAGAACAGCAAGCAAGTTGCTACTCAAGAGAAGAAACCCAAACCTGGACCTAAGCCTGAAACAGAGTGCTTCTACTGCAAGCAGACTGGTCACTAGAAGCGGAACTGCCCCAAGTATTTGGCGGATAAGAAGGATGGCAAGGTGAACAAAGGGACTACGGATTAAGCGAAGATTGGCTAAGGACGAGGTGACGATGCGCGTGGGAAATGGTTCCAAAGTCGATGTGATCGCAGTCGGCACGCTACCTCTACATCTACCTTCGGGATTAGTATTAGACCTAAATAATTGTTATTTGGTGTCAGCGTTAAGCATGAACATTATATCTGGATCTTGTTTGATGCGAGACGGTTATTCATTTAAATCAGAGAATAATGGTTGTTCTATTTATATGAGTAATATCTTTTATGGCCATGCACCCTTAAAGAGTGGTCTATTCTTATTAAATCTCGATAGTAGTGACACACATATTCATAGTGTTGAAGCCAAAAGATGCAGAGTTGATAATGATAGTGCAACTTATTTGTGGTACTGCCGATTGGGTCATATCGGTGTAAAGCGCATGAAGAAACTCCATACTGATGGGCTTTTGGAACCACTTGATTATGAATCACTTGGTACTTGCGAACCGTGCCTTATGGGTAAGATGACAAAAACACCGTTCTCCGGTACTATGGAGAGAGCAACAAATTTGTTGGAAATCATACATACAGATGTATGTGGTCCGATGAATGTTGAGGCTCGTGGCGGATATCGTTATTTTCTCACCTTCACAGATGACTTAAGCAGATATGGGTATATCTACTTAATGAAACATAAGTCTGAAACGTTTGAAAAATTCAAAGAATTTCAGAGTGAAGTTGAAAATCATCGTAACAAGAAAATAAAATTCCTACGATCTGATCGTGGAGGAGAATATTTGAGTTACGAGTTTGGTGTACATTTGAAACAATGTGGAATAGTTCCGCAACTCACGCCACCCGGAACACCACAGCGTAATGGTGTGTCCGAACGTTGTAATCGTACTTTACTAGATATGGTGCGATCTATGATGTCTCTTACCGATTTACCGCTATCATTTTGGGGATATGCTCTAGAGACGGCCGCATTCATGTTAAATAGGGCACCATCAAAATCCGTTGAGACGACGCCTTATGAACTGTGGTTTGGCAAGAAACCAAAGTTGTCGTTTCTGAAAGTTTGGGGCTGCGATGCTTATGTGAAAAAGCTTCAACCTGATAAGCTCGAACCCAAATCGGAGAAATGTGTCTTCATAGGTTATCCAAAGGAAACTATTGGATACACCTTCTATCACAGATCCGAAGGCAAGACTTTTGTTGCTAAATTCAGAAACTTTCTAGAGAAGGAGTTTCTCTCGAAAGAAGTGAGTGGGAGGAAGTAGAAATTGACGAGGTAACTATACCTACTCCCTTATTGGAAAGTAGTACATCACAGAAACCTGTTTCTATGACACCTACACCAATTAGTGAGGAAGCTAATGATAATGATCATGAAACTTCAGAACAAGATACCACTGAACCTCGTAGATCAACCAGAGTAAGATCCGCGTCATAGTGGTACGGTAATCCTATTCTGGAAGTCATGCTACTAGATCATGATGAACCTACGAACTATGAAGAAGCAATGGTGAGCCCAGATTCCGCAGAATGGCTTGAAGCCATGAAATCTGAGATGGGATCCATGTATGAGAACAAAGTATGGACTTTGGTTGACTTGCCCAATGATCGGCAAGCAATTGAGAATAAATGGATCTTCAAGAAGAAGACTGACGCTGACGGTAATATTACTGTCTACAAAGCTCGACTTGTCTCAAAAGGTTTTCGGCAAGTTCAAGGGATTGACTACGATGAGACCTTCTCACCCGTAGCGATGCTTAAGTCTGTCCGAATCATGTTAGCAATTGCCGCATTTTATGATTATGAAATTTTGCAAATGGATGTCAAAACTGCATTCCTGAATGGATTTCTGCAAGAAGAGTTGTATATGATGCAGCCGGAAGGTTTTGTCGATCCAAAGGGAGCTAACAAAGTGTGCAAGCTCCAGCGATCCATTTATGGACTGGTGCAAGCCTCTCGGAGTTGGAATAAACGCTTTGATAGTGTGATCAAAGCATTTGGTTTTATACAGACTTTTGGAGAAGCCTGTATTTACAAGAAAGTGAGTGGGAGCTCTGTAGCATTTCTGATATTATATGTAGATGACATATTACTAATTGGAAATGATATAGAATTTCTGGATAGCATAAAAGGATACTTGAATAAAAGTTTTTCAATGAAAGACCTCGGTGAAGCTGCCTACATATTGGGCATCAAGATCTATAGAGACAGATTGAGACGCTTAATTGGACTTTCACAAAGCACATACCTTGACAAAGTTTTGAAAAAGTTCAAAATGGATCAAGCAAAGAAAGGATTCTTGCCTGTGTTACAAGGTGTGAAATTGAGTAAGACTCAAAGTCCGACCAATGCAGAAGATAGAGAGAAAATGAAAGATGTTCCCTATGCTTCAGCCATAGGCTCTATCATGTATGCAATGCTGTGTACCAGACCTGATGTGTGTCTTGCTATAAGTCTAGCAGGGAGGTACCAAAGTAATCCAGGAGTGGATCACTGGACAGCGGTCAAGAACATCCTGAAATACCTGAAAAGGACTAAGGATATGTTTCTCATATATGGAGGTGACAAAGAGCTCATCATAAATGGTTACGTTGATGCAAGCTTTGACACTGATCCGGACGATTCTAAATCGCAAACCGGATACGTGTTTCCATTAAACGGTGGAGCTGTTAGTTGGTGCAGTTCTAAACAAAGCATTGTGGCGGGATGTACATGTGAAGCGGAGTACATAGCTGCTTCGGAAGCAGCAAACGAAGGAGTCTGGATGAAGGAGTTCATATCCGATCTAGGTGTCATACCTAGTGCATCGGGTCCAATGAAAATCTTTTGTGACAATACTAGTGCAATTGCCTTGGCAAAGAAATCCAGATTTCACAAGAGAACCAAGCACATCAAGAGACGCTTCAATTCCATCCGGGATCTAGTCCAGGTGGGACACATAGAGATTTGCAAGATACATACGGATCTGAATGTAGCAGACCCGTTGACTAAGCCTCTTCCACGAGCAAAACATGATCAGCACCAAAGCTCCATGGGTGTTAGAATCATTACTGTGTAATCTAGATTATTGACTCTAGTGCAAGTGGGAGACTGAAGGAAATATGCCCTAGAGGCAATAATAATGTTATTATTTTATTTCCTTATATCATGATAAATGTTTATTATTCATGCTAGAATTGTATTATCCGGAAACATAATACTTGTGTGAATACATAGACAAACCAAACGTCACTAGTATGCCTCTACTTGACTAGCTCGTTAATCGAAGATGGTTATGTTTCCTAACCATAGACATGTGTTGTCATTTGATTAATGGGATCACATCATTAGGAGAATGATGTGATTGACATGACCCATTCCATTATCTTAGCACCCGATCGTTTAGTATGTTGCTATTGCTTTCTTCATGACTTATACATGTTCCTATGACTATGAGATTATGCAAATCCCGTTTACCGGAGGAACACTTTGTGTGCTACCAAACGTCACAACGTAACTGGGTGATTATAAAGGAGCTCTACAGGTGTCTCCAAAGGTGAATGTTGGGTTGGCGTATTTCGAGATTAGGATTTGTCACTCCGATTGTCGGAGAGGTATCTCTGGGCCCTCTTGGTAATGCACATCACATAAGCCTTGCAATCATTACAACTAATGAGTTAGTTGCAAGATGATGTATTACGAAATGAGTAAAGAGACTTGCCGGTAACGAGATTGTACTAGGTATTGAGATACCGACGATCGAATCTCGGGCAAGTAACATACCGATGACAAAGGGAACAACGTATGTTGTTATGCGGTCTGACCGATAAAGATCTTCGTAGAATATGTAGGAGCCAATATGAGCATCTAGGTTCCGCTATTGGTTATTGACCGGAGACGTGTCTCGGTCATGTCTACATTGTTCTCGAACCCGTAGGGTCCGCACGCTTAAGGTTTCGATGACAATTATATTATGAGTTTATGAGTTTTGATGTACCGAAGTTAGTTCGGAGTCCCGGATGTG
Source organism: Triticum aestivum (assembly GCF_018294505.1). NCBI lineage: Eukaryota > Viridiplantae > Streptophyta > Magnoliopsida > Poales > Poaceae > Triticum > Triticum aestivum. The sequence goes on from NC_057794.1 coordinate 593,980,196, forward strand.
ATCACGGACATGACGAGGAGTCTCAAAATGGTCGAGACATAAAGATTGATATATTGGACGGCTATATTCGGACACCGGAAGTGTTCCGGGTGATTTCGGAGAAAACCGGAGAGCCGGAGGGTTACCGGAACC